>NC_143562.1:49965500-50276166 GCF_054136105.1 Typopeltis vanoorti | reverse complement strand
ATGTTCTGACTAATTGGATGGTGGGTTCAATGGATGCATGTATATCCTTTCCATTCTGACAAATATTCTCTTTCAAACAAGGAGATTTTCCCTATGTATCTTAAAAAACATCGTTATGTAAAAAACTCTTTGTTACATGCCATTTTTTCCCACTTGCATACAGGATATAACTATACAAATTAAATTCATTACTAAAATATATCTAAAAAGCAAAATACATACATAAAGGATAAACGAACCTTCGGGAAGAACAATTTATTACGGGTATCTCAGGTTTATAGAAACAATTTTCACTTTTTGCACCTCAACAAATGCAAAAACTGACAACAGGAATTCAACCAGAAAATTCTTCTACTCTGGATTAGGTGAAGTGTAAGATCTCCTGCCCTTCCTTAAATAAGGAGTAAGACCGCGTTTTGCAATTATTGCAAAAAGTCGAAATTTATCTCATTTCGAACTTTGGGACAAACAGCGCTCATTCTGAACTTATATTAATTGTGAAAGTCTTAGCTTTTATAAGAGGAGGACTTTATTTATTTATTCGTGTGGGTTCCTCCCCCGTTCCTCGACCACCCTTAGGACTGGATGAGCCCTACTAATGAGGGATTAAGTACTATATCGTATGACTGTAGCCTATATGTTCAGGAGGCCGATTTGCCTGCTTGGTGGATGAAAAATCCTGGTAAACTTTGGGGGAGGAACCCTGCTGTGTTAGCCTGAGATTGGCTAACTTCGCTATCGCTAAGCTAGATCCTTAAGCTGCTCATGATTATCACACCTTTCGGCATATCCTCGTATTTCTATTATTTTTCACAAATAAAGATTTTAATCAGTTTCTCTGTATATTGCGATATTATTTACAAAGAAAGGCATTTTATTTCCTATGTGAGATGTTATAAAATGATGGTAGAAAGAAGGTATATTCTTGCAAACAAACTAAAAGTCCAAAGTTTGACCGATCTCTGCGGTGTGCTTCAATAAACGCTGGTAATTGGCTTTGATCAAAAAGGCTGATTTCAATAATTACACCTCATATTAGATATTTAACAATAGCTGTTAGACGTATCAAGTCAGAAATACCCAGTAAATGTTTTTTGATGTTTAAAGTATATTGTATACGTAATTTCAGGGAATTCTTTATTTGCTTAAAGTTATACAAAGTGGTTCATAACCGGGATTTATTAAATAAAATATAACAAGGATATTTATAATTTCAAAGGAATTTAATTTCTTTTTCCATGAAGATATTTTAAAGTAAAAGAAACGGTTCGTCGTTTCATGTATCAGATTACTCATTCATGATCCAAATCCTGTTCCTTTTATATTGTTATGTTCTAATTCCTAACCTCTTGTTTCTTATTCCTTCTTCTTCTTCCATTCCTCTTTCATTTTGTCCATATTCTCTTTCATTTTGTCCACTTTCTCTTTCATGCATTTCTAATTAAAATATTATTTAAAAAAATACAGTGATTCAATCGTTAACAAAACAACTTACTTGCATACCTGAAAGGTATTTAAAGATAACATAGCAATCATTATTTAGTTCATTTTATATTTATGGATAATTTACTTCCTTCTCATTACATAAACATTCAGTACAGTGCAATTAAGGTGATGTTATGATTAAATCAAGAATTACAGAATTTCTTAGTATTGTGTACACGTATGAATTTCACGATTATGTCACTTCACACGATTATATTTTGCGAAAAAAATTGGATTAATGCGATACATTTAATATTGTCGACATTGTCGTTAATATTATGTAATTGTTAAACAATAAGTAGTTTTCTCGGGAGAGTTGTTTAAGTTATTCGAAGAATAACATAATAAAACGAAAATTTCAGAATTTTCTGGAGAGAGACAGAGAAAATCTTGAAACTGCCAAACACTCTAAATTGAAAGCATCTCGACATTGGTCCTTTATTTTATAATAGCTTTAACCGAAACTCCTTTTGAAGAAAGATAGAGAGACATTTGTCCGACAGCTGCATGGACTGAATTTGTAATCATATTCAAGTTGGACCCTTAGTATAATTATTCAATTGTTGTGAAATACACATTGTTTTTATTTTTTTTCAGTTTAAAATCATGTGGTCTGTATCGAATATGAACGTGATTCTGAGGTAATTATTCGTCATGGATTTGTCTCTCCTAGTTGGCAATGTTATACTGATGTGTTGCCTTCAGTCCAATATAATTGTGTATTTACTCAATCCCTACCTTTATCTCAAGTTCACAAAAAAGTCATTTCTGAAAAAGAATGTTATCACTTCGAGGAGAAGGTTGACATGTTAAAGAGGATGTGTTTAACACACTCCAGAAGAAAATGCAGTCTCTTTTATTTTATTTTTATTTCTTTATTTCTTGAGTAGCTAGTTTTCTTTTATGAAATTGAAGAATATCGGGTAATAAAATTTTACTATAATTAAACAAATCGCAGTAATCAATTCTATTGATAAAAATACATAGTTTAATAAAAGAAAAGAAAAAGTAATACTTACAGAAATCGTTTCGTATTCAGTGTTGTTCTTGTTCTTCTCCTTTTTCTTGTAATTATGCAAAAGCAACTTTAAATAAGTATTTTTTTTTTCATATGAAAAGTTCGAAATGAAAATATAACACGAATTTTAATTAGTGCAGTTTATATCAATTACGGTTCTTCTTTCAAAGTCCGATGATTGCTTTCTATTATATAATTTGTTTTCTGTTTTGAGGATCTGCGAATGCATACCTCCCAGTTAATGATGTCCAATTTGCAAAAATTTGATTTGCAAATTCAAATTTTCAGACTTATAATGTTTGCAACTTGAATTACGTGTTCTGTCAGATAAGAGTTTGTTTTCAGCAAACCGCTTATAGTCAATGAAGAAAGCTGATATTCATTTTATCCACACGTTGTAAAAAAAACGCTTAATTCCTAAAAGGATTTTTATCAACTTAGAATTAACTTTCGAAAGAATATCACTTAGAGAACCATACAGTTATTACAATTACAGGTTAATGTGAGTCCTGTGATTTCTGCATCAAAGTGTACGCTGAAAGAAATTACATTCATCGAAGGATTTTTCATACAATATGAAGATTTCATATTATTTCGAGAAAGATGGCGGCGAGTTACTATTTTATATTGAGAGAGAGAGAGAGAGAACGAAACGTCTGAAATCTCTGTAGAGTAATGTTTTCATTATACAATTGATTCAAAAGCAAGGAACTGCAAAAATAGAAGCATATACATCGATTTTAAACAATGATGTTATTACTTTAAAAGATTTAATTTCGATACTTTTAACAAGAATGAACGTTTTATAACAAATCAGGTTTCTCTTTTATAAATGCATAAAACTCTATACAGTTCATGTCAAAGTTGCATTTGGTATAAATGAATGCTTTCAATGTTTCGATTTTGAATTGGGTTTTCTCACAGGTCCACATGTTGTTCACTAATGAAAATACTCGTTCAGTGGGGGCAACAGATCTAGGGACACATAAGCAAAAATCAACTATTTTTAAAATATTTTTAAAGGATACTTGTTTATCATCGAAATATTTAAAAATTTCTTCACATCTACGTTGGAAGGACTCGTCATTTTGTCGCCATTCTGCTATCTTTTCACTGGTGACATTACTTTTAATACACGTACTTCATCAAATAATTCGCCGTCATTTATGTTTAAGTTCTTCCAGCGACTGAAAATGAACAAACCACTTTCCTCGATCTTCTCCCGAAGAGGGATATCCCGCAGTAAGATCCAGTCAAATACTTCTATTTCCAAGAAACAGCTGTTCTAGTTATTACAGTGGTACCTCGACATACGAACCGCTCGACATACGAACTTTTCGAGATTCGAACTTTTTTCGTATCCCATTTTAACCACTAGATACGAACCTAGACTCGAGATACATACCGTGATGCTTTTCTTTTCAAATGAACTAAAGCCTGTTTTACATATACTTTTTTTTAACTTTTTATGCACGTTCAGCTGAACGATCGCTGAACTGTCTGTAGTAACGATTGTTGTTACTACGTCGTATTTATCCGAAATACGACGAAGTAACACGTACGTTGCACGATCATGTTACTACGTTTGTATATATGATGTGTACTGTATGGATTTGTTTTTATAAGTGACGTAATTTATTGCAGCTTCACATTTATTTTCTGAATAATCTACTAGATACGCATCATTTCACTGATCAGCGTATTATTTTCAACATAAGGCCAAATAAAACTAAGAAAGAAGTGTAAAAGAAAATCGCAATAGAATTTACGAAAGAGAATGTAGAAAAATATGAGGAAAAAATCGCTGAAAGGTTCGTGAAGGAATTTCAGAAATTGATCGGGTCAGAAGGTTACAGACCAGAAGAAGTTTTCAACTGCGATGAAATTGGAATTTGCTGGAAGAAAATGCCTAAGAGAATGTTCACCACTAAGGAGGAAATGGCATTGCCAGGACACAAGCCAATGAAAGACAGACTAACTATTTTGTGCCAATGCTAGTGGATACCTGTAGATGAAACCTCTTGGTTTACCACTCTGAAAATCCTAGAGTCTTTAAAAAAGCAGAAAATTAAAAGGCAGAAACTCAGAGTTATGTTGAGAGGTAACAGCAGAGCTTAGGTAACCAGGAAATTCTTCTGTGAGTGGATGATAGATGTCTTTGCTCCCACAGTGTAACGGTATCTACAAGAAAAGGTTCTGCTGTGAAAGTTCTTCTTATAATGTACAATGCTCCATTACATCCACCACAGTTAGAAGAAGATTTGAATGCAGAGTTTAATTTCATCAAAATTAAGTTCTTGAATCTTAATACCACACCACTCCTAAAACAAATGGATCAATATGTTATTTTCAACTTCAAAAATATATTATATCAAGGCTCTTTTCCAAAGATTGTTTGAAAGTTATTACCGACAACAAATTAACCCTCAGGGCTGGAAGAATCACTTCAATATTCTTCATTCTTTGCGATTTGTTTGTCAGGCAAGGGAAGATGTTTCTGTTAAAACTCTAAAATTAGCCTGGAAAAAGATATGGCCCGACTGTGTCCGAGGAATGCAATGGAAGAACCTGAAAGCGAAATTGACATTGTAGATACAGTTTTCACCCTGGGTAAGACCATGCATTTGGAAGTTGATAAAGCCGACGTAAAGGAGTTGGTAGAGGATAACAACGTTGAGCTGACCACTGAAGAGCTGCAGGAGTTACGAAGAGAGAGAAGGAAAAAGAAAGGGATGAGGAGGAAACGCAAATGTCTTCAGAGGACGAATAAGATAGCAATTAAAACGGAACAATTCCAACAAGTGATGTAAAAAAATCTTGCTACACTAGGGCGAATTGCAAGAATTGGCTATTCGTTGACAATTGACATCAAAATCAAGGTATTGTTTCTAGAACTACCAATATCTCCAATGACAATGTTATTAATCACTTTAGAAGGGGAGTATTAAAGAAACGACAGATTCAATCAACTTTGGATAAGTTTTTTTAAACCGCCGTCATCTAAGAGACAAAAAGAAGTAACTAATGAAAATAAATCGTAAATTCCTAAACCACAAAACCAACCACAAGAAAATTGATTTTTTTTTACAATTTAAGAAAAATGATTTTCATACTAATCGAGTAAAACCGAAAATTTCATAAATAAAAATTAATATGTAATGATATACAAAATGAACATTTATAGTGTATAAATGTCCCTTCTACATTTCTTTGCATTTTGTTCATTTAGTAGAGATTAGTTATTGTTATTTTTTTAATTTTTTTGGATTTTTTTAAAAATTGAATCTGGGAATGGATTAATTGATTACCCATAAGATATAATGGAAAATTGGGTTTCGAGATACCAAATGCGGTCAGGATCGAATTCAGTTCCTAATTCGAGGTACCACTGTATTTAAATAATCAACAGGTTGGTAATATTTATTAATTGCATCTTGAAGTATGCTGGTATCAATATTAAATTTACTATTTCAATTCACTAAATAAAGGGCCATTTTTTTAGAAAAAAATATAAAGGACAGAGCAGTGAAATAAATGGCTCTTCTCTTAAATAAAGGAAGTATGGTCGCCGTAATTATATGGCATGTTTCGTTTCGTGGTACAATTTTATTTGAAGCTAGCCGTTGTGATCTGTCATAAATGACAACGAGAATTTCAAATGCAATAAAATAAACACTCATTTCATGTAATTGAAAAATTGGACAAAAGTTTTTAGTTAGATATTGTGATTCAGTGAAACATATGGTTTTGCTTGCATCTATACAGTGTAGTTTCTGTGGGAGGGGACAATAATAGTGCAATTAGAGACAGCTGGAATAAAAAGGGCGCTATCTAATGAATCACACTATTCGTTGAGAAACACAGACTGCAAAATCCACTATATCTTATTCAGGGTTCCATTAAAAGTACACTTTTTTTTCTTGCATCTGCTATATAATCGTTGTTTGGGAGGGCGTGTTGTTAATTGATGGGAGCTAGTTACTATCGCCTCGACGTGAACCTGTTTAAATATTTTTCGTGTGCGAGGTAATATAAAAAACGTTTTAATGTCTCTTTTCATGAAGTAAAATCAAGGATGCGAGTTATACCCGACGTTATGTTATATTCGAGTAAATACGGTGAGCGTTTCGCCGACAAGTTGACATCCTTCTGCTGCTTTCTTTGCTGACCTGACTTCTATGATGAGTTACAATGCATAAATAATTTTTCTCCCTAACTTTTTTTTTTAAATTTCTTTTTCAAACCAACATGATTAAAATGAATTTAATAATACAATAATAAATCTTACTCTGAATAATATCATAAATTTATATATAAATAAATATTATAAATAAAATATTATATAATACTATTAATTAATTAATTTTCTATTACTTTTTCCTACTAAAAACTGCCTGGCACGTCATCAACTTGATTTGTAAATTTTTGGCATGCGCCGGCACGTCAGCAACTCGATTTTGAAACTTTTGGCACGCACACATAAAAAGGTTCGCCACCACCGTTCTATTTGATAACTCGATGTACACCCTAGTATTCCTTCGTCGAGTTCAACCTCCAAAGTCAAACGCCTTGGAATGCAAACGCCACTTCAACTCAGTTACACAGGCTCTACACAATTAAACATAATATAATATAGTATCATAATGAATAATATAATATAACATTCTTACCTGGAAACACGTATCCCACTGAAATAGAAAAGAATATAATGATTATATTTTACAAACACTTTCATAAATTTAAATTACTTAATACTAATTTGGCATAGAATTAAAGCCATCATTAATAAAGCAGATTTATTATATCATGCAAATTTCGAAACAATTACTTTTGACTACAACTGGCATACATGCTGGCCACTGAATTCGGAACCTTCATGCAGATGTACTCTATGTAAAGCTCACTTACGCAAAGAATATTCAAATACTTAGTCACGTGTGCCTGCATGTATTCTATGCAACTATTTAATAAGAATTAAATAGTTGCCTAGAAACCTTTTTGGTTTGTCGCACGATTATAAACATCAGAGCTGATTGTTTTCTCAACAGGTAAGATATCCCGAGTTAAAATAATCCACACTGCCTGTCTAAGGGACGTCTCTGTTGTCCTATGACTGCCAGGAACGAGAGCGCCTTCGTCCAAGAAAGATTGTTTCGACAAAGATAACTTCCTGTATGCAGAAAAATGATAAAATTGACTGAAGCATTTAATGAAAACTGTTGCTGACTCCTATCTCACCGATTTAAAGCGCAAGGAAATAAAGTGGTTTAGTTTTGACAGTCGGGAACCGCACATTTCTGCAAAGAACCAGAAAGTTCGTCTATAGTGTTTTCATGAACATTGTTACTCTGCACTGGAAGACTGTAAAAATGTTATGTGATTCGACGAATCACGGAACAGGCGGTAGTCAGAGAATTTCAATTTCACTGGAGCGTCATGAGGCAAACAATCTAGTTTACCTTGCAAACACAACACAGACCTCTAAAGGAGGTATTATGGCGCTCGACATATTCTGTTGGCACCGAACAAGTACCAACGCTGATATTGTTGGAAGTTCTGGAATCCTCAAAGAAACATTTGGACATCATTTTAGATCAAACTCATCCCAAAGTTTAATTTTTTTTTATCTAGGAGGTGACGGTTGTTTTATGGACGACATTGCTACTGTCCACCGCGCGAGAATTATGGTGATTTCCGAAGCACGACAGCTACTTCCATAATCTTCCTCGGCAACCGCAAAACCAATTCTAAACTTCATTCAGAGTGTATGGGAAAAACTAGGAAAAGAGATAAACTCTGAGCAGCTAAATGACTGTCTGTTTAACGCGTGGTATGCTGTAGACATAAGTGCCGTCCAATCTTGTGGAATCTATCCCAAATTGCTTACATGCTCTAATTTGGACTAAAGGAGTTCCAACAGAGTATTAGATAAAGGTTTCCAATTCAGTAGAATTATTTGTATTTTTAGTAAATTGTAAGCATACATTTGGACAGTATTCACAGTTT
Organism: Typopeltis vanoorti; assembly: GCF_054136105.1. Taxonomy (NCBI): domain Eukaryota; kingdom Metazoa; phylum Arthropoda; class Arachnida; order Uropygi; family Thelyphonidae; genus Typopeltis; species Typopeltis vanoorti. The sequence goes on along the minus strand of NC_143562.1, from coordinate 50,267,657 downwards.
ATACTCGTATAAAATATCTACAGTAATCATAGCAATATATTACAATTTATTAAAATGTGTGGCGTTACAATTCCACCAACATATTTTACAACTCTCAGTAGATTGCAGTTGGATATAAAGAATTCCCAAGCATCGACGACTACTCTCGATCACCAGATCAAATACGATTTTTAATTCCGTTACACACACTGCAATTCTCTCCACGACAGTTGCAGAGTTGTTTGTATCAGAGGTTTGTCCAGTTAATTATAATAATTGATATTTGGCTTCTCTAAAACTGTTATTTCTAGAAACCAAGAATTTGCATTGCTAATCTAAAGGTAATCTCCTATCATTAATCCTAAATCTCAGCAAATGTTTCAAATCTTAATAGTTGGTTTTCACGTAAAACTATACAGACGTCATTAGCTTCTTTTTGAGCACTAAAAGTCTTCCAATTTCCTGACCTTCCGACGAAGTTTCTGACCGAGGATGAACACCACTGAAACTCATTTCTATAGAATGATGTTTCTCTTCGCATTTTGAGTAATGCAAACTTATACCAATATCACAAATGAATAGTTCACACAGATCTTAGCTAAAACATATTTATTGTTCCTTACGTTCTGCAGGTATCATTCAGACGATAAAAGTTGACTCTGAAGATATTGTCGATTCTCTTGTGTCATTCTACTTCGCCTATGATTTCTGCAATACTCGTCTGTCATCTACGTCGCGAAGCAGTACAATAATATCCAGTCTACTCCTGAAAGAGATAAGAGTCAAATATCAAAGTATCTTCCCGTTGCCTTCACTCAGTCCTCTCGAAATAAAGAAGACAGTCTTTAGCAGCCGACGTTTTCTGTACTCGTAGACGCACTAATCAACACCTGCCTACCAATAGGGATTTACGCCATCTGTTCTGCAGCAGATGTCCCAGAAAACCTTGTGCACATTTCGACACAGATCTTAGAAAGATTCTAAACATCGTGTGGCAGCTGTTGATGGTAATTGGTTCCACATAGATATCTCAATCATCATTTGAACTGCAACTGAGATTTGGTCGCTGTTCATTGCGTGTGATTTACTATGAACAATTAGAAAGGAGATAATTTGTCTCATCGGAATTCTCAATCATGGTTAAAATCTTGCAGGAATTTCTGTTTATCCAGCGCTTTAACGCTTATAGACAGAAATCATGATTTTCGGGATACCTCATAATCAATGTCTCTGCACTCCTCAGTTCTTCACGATGGTGAAGAGCATTTACTACTGACTTCGGTATTATCCCACGAAAATACTAATAATATATAAGTATTTTCGTGCTGGCAAAAAAGTCAATCGGCATAATCTGTCGAAAACAGATTAGGTTTGAATTCTTTGGTTGCGCTGACATAGGGTAGCAATATTTTTCTGAATGAAGTTGGATTTTCGTTATTTCAAAATCCAAATAATTACGTGCCGTTTTTATAATGCAATTATAATGCAAATGCCGTTTTATAATTGGTAAAAATGCAAAACTTTATTTGTGTCAGTGATTAGAGTGGTGAAGATGATGACAGTAAATACCATCATTGAAGATCATTATGATGATGAAAACTAATGTTTATATTTCTGATTATTCTTTTGTTAATGTTGAAAAGAAATGACGTAATGAAAATTGCTTAGGATTCGAAAAAAAAATCATTTCTTGAGATAGTCATTATTTCTGATCGTTTGCAAGTCTTCAAAAAACGGGAAATTACAACAATTGTCGTTCTTTACAGTTTTATAAAAGTAAAGACTCTCTTCTACATGATGAGGAACATTTGAAAATTAAGATTAATTCAGCTATTAAAGGGAAAAACACCGCAGTAATTATGATGTTGAAAATAATAAGAAAAAAAACATAAGAAAATGTTTAAAGAAAACGTACTAGAATAAGAAGTATCATTTTAGAAAGAAACAAAATATTCTCAGAACCGTTTCCTTGTTGCAGTAACAAACTCTGGATGAAGTTGAAATAAATAATTTGTTACTTATTAAGCTTAATTCGTAATAGACAAAACAGTCTGTTATCACTTTTAGCTAAAATTCCAATCCCAGAAAACGATCTTAAATAAATTTATCATATAAGTGAACGCAATTGTAATTGAAAAATTCGATTACCGAAACTATATTTAGCATGGAGCAATGAAGTTAATTCGGTTAGAAAATTCGTCTTTAATTCGGAGGAATCCGTGTAAAATTAGGACTGAAAACAACAGTAGAGAAGAAAAAATTCAAACATTGAATAATAGGATATTTCTGTATTATGCTCTGTGCAGTTTTGCATTTGTAAATAGATCGATTCTATGAAGTATGAAAAGACTGATGGATCCTTTGGTTCTACAATAAAAACGTGCTAAGAATAACTCATTCCGGGGAGTAATGGCTACACAACAGAATCACTGCAAAATCTCACCTTTTGTTTCCATTCATTTATTTGTTTCTCATCAGGATGTTCAAATATTTTATCTTTTTGAGCAGTTCCATCACCATGCACTTCTTTCTGACAAGCTTTCACAGATGCGTTATAGACGTCAACTGCCTGTTACGAAAAATAAATTATACAATGGTAAAAAAAAACATCGCTGCATCATAGCATTATGTTACAGTGGTATCTCGCTAATCTGAACCCCTTTAGTCCAAACCCTTTTGTAATCCCAACTGCGGTTTGAAAGAAAAAAGTTTTATTTAATACGTATTATTATTTTGTACTGTTATTTTTTTAATAATCATTATTTTAACTATTATTATTTATTTTATTATTATTACAATACAGTATTTGTCGTATACAATACTGTCGATTGTACGGTTATACTCTAGGCCTATTTTGATTTATTGTGTCTTCACGTTTGTTTGGGAAGCCGTCGAACCTTAAGCAATTCGAGCTTAATGGAAAAAACTGTGCCCTTCGATAATTTACCAAGATAACTTCGGTGATACACCAAAAGAGGAAATTCATAACGTGCATAATTTGGTAAAAAATATAAATCCAGATGTTGAAATTTTACAAACAGATGTTACGGAATAGATTACAGGTAGAACCGAAAGTCGAGATCAAATCAGATGCTGAAATTATGAATATGACGATGCAGAATGAATTAGAAGAAGTGATGAGGATAAAGAACTCGAAGAAAAAAAAGTAAAACACGAAGAGGCAGTTAACAGTTTTAATATGTGTATAGAATGAGCTAAGCAGAACGATACGCCATTCCATAAAATTTTATTGCTAATGCAGCTCCGAGAAGAAGTCATTCAAAAAAAGTTCAACTTCCAAGAAGCAAAAGAAAATCGGTCACTTTTTTACAAAGAAATAAAAAACTTTTTTGTGCTATTTTGTGAATTTTTTTGTGTTGTGTACAAGAAAGCGATATTTTTTACACAAATTGAGTCATGTACAGAACTATGCAATTTTATTAAATCAGAATCCTCCACATACAGGTACATGCAAACTAAATTTTTTACCAAAATAACCTTGTGTACTGTATTATTTTTTAAGTTTTACATTACAGCACAGTAGCTTTTTTTCTATCAGTTACTTCATTCATTTACAGAATTAAATTCATGTACCATTAGAATCTGATTATTTTTGTCTTAAACTCTAGTTATTGTTGTATCTTGGAGAAAATTCGCTAATCCGAACGAGCGCGGTTTTTATTAGTTCGGATTAGCGAGATACCCCTGTATTTTATTTACGTTACTCAAAATAAATAGATAAAATAAATTATTTCTCTGTTATGCAATTTGTACTCATTAAAAACTTAAACTGATTTGGGAAATTTATTTTAATTCGTATTCATTGAACGACGGTCTCAATATCCTTGAAAGAAATAAAATGTACAAAAATACGTTATATTTATTCGTATATTATTTTAGCATTTAACACTGTAATTAAACGTTATCACTAAAAAACACAAATTTATTGATGTTATCTAAATAAGGACATCCCGTACCTCATTGCTTAAACTGTTCTTCTCTTTACAGTCCATCACCTGCTGTTCCCCTGCCAAAATAAATAAACAATTTCAATGAGACTGCTTCCGGAAAGATTTAAAAAATTAATGAATAACTTTAGAACTCTTACACAATAGATTAGAATCGTAAAAATATACACAAAATCGCATCCTAAAAATGTGCTCTGACCAACTGAATACCATACAACTTATTAATAATAAAAAATATTATAAAGGCACTAGTTTTATTATTGCCGCTTGAAATAACTCTCATCTGGATGAAATAGTTTTGATGGACCTTTCTATTAAAAATTTTAGGGAAAGCTAATTACCACTATTTTTTTATTTCATTACAATTCTTTTATCAATGATACAAAAATTCCTCTATGTAAGGAACAATCCCTTGACGTATAGACTAGAATATATTCGAAACCTAGTCTTATGAACTGAAGGGAAAGAATCATGGTAGCCTTGTGATGTTGTGAAGAAGGTTTCACACACAACTTGCAATGCTATTACCTAGTATTTATTTACTATAGAGATAGTAATGAGTATTATTGACTACTTTCCATATCAACTGTTATGAAAAAAATTCATATTTTTTCTGGAGAAGTCAGCTTTAAGCAATTTCTGAATCTAATTTTTTCTCACAGAGAGAGATTTGAATTCTTCATTTTCTTTTACCAAACGGATCTCAGATTTCAAAATTATACAATGTTTCGTCAGAGAAGAAGTGCATAATATATTATCGCATTACTAGTTTATAAATTTAGGACATATCACAACATCTTGAAATTAACCACATATTTTCACCTTGGGATATGCCAACCAAGAATAGCGAACTTCTGCACTATCGCATTAAACCTCTTAGGCTTCTAACCCTGCTGTGAAACAGAACTAATCCTTAGATAGAAGTATTTGTCATGCATTTCTGTGAAATATTTTATCCCTGGTGAGCTTACACCTACCGAATTCTGAAATAATTTCCTTCAGTCAGAAATACATAGTCTTATATATAATGGCCCACCTATACATTATGAGAAATGTACAGGTGGGCCATTCAGTGGAATCTTTTTTCCCATTACATTGGAAAAGCAAGGTTTGATCCACGATGTTCAGGATTCACACGAATAACATGAAAAGTAGTTGTCTGGTCTACTGAAAAAGTGGAACAATGGAAAATTCTTGTTTTTTACCGACGTATTACCACAAGCAACCTGCTTTGTTATCATTCAGTTGAGCCACTAAACTGTATCAGAACATTATGACAGAAGGACATAAGACATATCCGTGTCTTATTTCAGAAAGAAAATTTCTCCTTGTATCTCTGTATTGAGGAAGAGGATCAGTGGTAATGGATGTCTGCATAAATATCATGAGTATCATGGGAGTCTCAGCATTAATTCATTTCACAATTACAGGTCTACATTTTTGATTCTGTGCGAGACCCAATGGAAATACTTAAAGAAGTCCTGATATCTCAATACCAATGCACTCTCTCAGGTATGCATAGAAAAGGCTCTGGAAATGAGGGATAATCATCCATCAGTGGCTTATACAGGCACTTAAGCGCCCATAGTAGCCTAAAAATGTCTTTGGATTTCCCAACCATAATACGAGGATATGGCAGTTACCCTATCCTTCGAAGTATTTTTGTCTGTAAATGGCGTATATTCTACGGGGACGAAAAACCCTGGTTTCCGGGAGAAAAAACTCACTACCACTCTATGAGACCGACTAACTTACCTTTAGTCAAAAGAAAGCGGATAAAGTTTCTTTCCTTCACTGACGGGAATCGAACCCAGGTGATTTCATTTCTTTTATCGTTCTCGCAAAACTTCGTGGCACTAAGATGCGCGATGTCAGGGAAGGGAAACCGAGCGTGAAGGGATACACATAGGGACTGGAGGGGATGGTTGAGCATATGATAGGCACGGCAGCCAAAAAAAGTGACTAATTAGAATTAGGTTTTAGGATGCCTCGCCATATGCAGTCATTTTCAGAGCAACAAAGTGACTAATAAGTGAGCGCACGGGCGCCCTCTACTGGGCAAGTCAACGTTGGCAATGGTGAAATGTGAAAGCAGAGTCCGTATCGTTTGCTGTTTCTGCAACTTGGTATTCTCTTTTGGCTGGGTGCATCCAGAAGCAGCATTAAGGTGATAAAGGCAACCTGGCAATTAATATTATTATTATAAAGGCAATTATTTTAAATAAATAAATAAATAAATATATATTTATTTATTTATTTGCAACTTGCAACTGTTACGATAAAACGTGTTACTGGTGAGATTTATTTTTATTATATTTTCGAATTATGGTCATTTATAATTAATTTGTTTAAATAATTACTTAGTTCTTTTTATTTTCTTTTTACATAATGTATTCATATAATGGGTTAAATAAAATATTTTTCTTAGGGGTGATTTTTAACATGGCCAAGAAGAAAAAACGAAGAAAAAACTGATGAGCATTGTGACTTTAAAACTGAATGGACTGAATCTTTCGCGTTTATCTCAAATTCAGATGGCCTTCCAACCTCTCTTATTTGCCAAAAAATCTGGCACACAAAAATAGTCAAATTTTGAGACACACTTCACGACAAAACATAATACATTTACCAGAAAATATTCTGTAAGTGACACGAGATTGACACGAGAAAGGGAGCAGCTGAAGAACTTCAGAAAAATGTTGAAAAATCAAGTTCTGTATTTAATTATTGAAGAGAGTCTGCTAATGATGTTAATATTGCAAGCTCCGTAATGCGTCAGGGGATCACTAAGTGAGGAAAACAATTCACAGATGGTTAATACATAAAATGTTGTTTTCAAATGGGATTTCAAAAATAAAGCAAAGATTTTAAATAAAATTAAAAACATACCGTTATCTTCCAAAACAGTCGCAGATAAATCAGTTAAGATATCTTCAAATGTGGCCAACCAACAAGTTGAAGACGTTAAATTAGCTCATCTTTATCAATTGCGGTAGATACAACTTGCAACATCACGAACACAGCCCAAGTTCACCTTTTTGTGAAGTATGTATCATCTGACGGTCCGAGAGAAGAACTTAGGAGATTATTGCCACTTAAAGGCCAAACGCATGAAGAGGACATAGCAATTTGGGGGGAAGATATGATATTTCATTAACAACAATATCTTTCTGATGATGTTGCTTCATTCCACTCTATACTACTATAATTGAAGTCGCCTATAATTGTTGCGCTTTACAATTAGCGAGACCAATTTGTTTAAATATTTCATTTTCAGTGCCTTTCACATTGACAAGTCTCCAGCAACCCCCTACTAAACAACTCATTCTGTCCATCACTACTTCAGATCATACTTCTTCAAAACTACTGACAAAATCTGCTCTTTGAATCACCTCCCCAGATGCGCATATCTCTTCAACCATCATGAACAGAACTTCTCCTTCCTTTTAGTATTGTCAGTCTTCACAAAAGCTCACATATCCGTCCATCCCCCTCTGTTCTAGTCAGAATGTCATCCTCATTCCAAAACGTTTTGGATGAATGACCGTAATCCGTCTAATGAATCCCACCGCCAGAATAGGATTTCTTGGACGGATTTATAGCTCATTTCTCTTTCTGTAACAAGTCCGAATAACACACACTTTTCTGACATGAGTCATCTACACTCTCCCATGTCTATTCATGTCTATGAGTACTGATACTACACTTCTCCCCAGATATATTTAAGGGTCTTAATCCTTTCTTTCGCAATCACAAATCAACTCCTGAAACCATCATCTACACTTTTCACGGTGTGCCCCTGGTCACCATGAGCTTTCCAGTTTCCTCATCCACTGTGTTCCTTCTCTCTCTTATTCAGTTCACTCATGACACTCACTTCTTCATTAACAAACTGGTCTATCTTACTCTCCTGCCCTTCCACAAAACTCTAGCTTCCTCAGATATTATATTCGATTCAGTCATTCTCTCTTGCAGCTAGAGTTTCTTCCACTAACGCACATCAAATACATTCAAATGTAGCCCGTCTCTATCCTTATATCAGACCCTTTATGCCCATTCACGAAATGAATTCTTTTCTCCTCACGCAACTCTGCTAGCTTACCATTCATAAACTTCGCTCACTTTCTCAATTCATCATTATCATGCTTGGGCAACATATAACTACCTTACAAACCAGACTGTTATCATTCACTCTCTTTAACAGCTTCATGACATCCCTCCTTACATTCCTTTTGTTACCAGTCAAATCTCTCGTGCCAGCTACCAATACCAACTCATTTTCTCGCATATTCCACATATCCAATGCTTCAACCACCCTGCTCAGTCTGTCTCCTAAAAAATAGACCTTGTGCACCTTTTCACTCACCACACCACACCACATTATCGAATCCCTGTACATTGTCACTGAAATCATTCAATATTTCTTTCAAACCTTTCGTCCCACACTTCCTCAAATTTTTTTTAAAATCCGCAATTCTCTTTAGTTCATTCCTCATACGATTGATCACTTGGCTCTTCTTAATTATAAACGACATCCGACCAACAGAGGTCACACGGTGCTGTCCTCTCGTGGTACCTAAGTGCAACAGAATATATTTATGTCTGATACAGTGCGGGTTGTACGGTAGGTTTTCTTCAGTTTATGAGACAAAAAATCCGAGTTTCAGGCATAAAGTGCTTGCCCCTTCCAGGGATCCACTATTTCGGGAACCGGAAAAAGAAAGGATTAGAATAGTTACTCTGGGCGGCCAAGCAATATGGATGTATTCGTCACTTCATCAGGGCTATAAACGTCTGTCCAATCCTTTCTAAAATAATGAGAAAAAAAAGCCTTTACTTATTTCTGAGAACATCCTGAATAATGATAATTCTTGTGTTTTTTTAATGATGCCAGAAGTTAACTGTTAATTTTTTTCGCTATTTTCGAAAGGATTGTACCTGCCTGTGTAGCCCTAGGGAATATCCAAATCTGCATGTTCTTCAATGTGATGAAGATGTATTACTTCAAGTCGTATTGAGAGAGAATCTGATTATAAGCTATCCTTTTCAAATATATTTTTCATGTTTCTTTTTCCTGACCAAGATATTTCTTCAATTCTACAAAGAAATCTCAAGACATCGTAATAATAATAATAATAATAATAATAATAATAATAATAATAATAATAATAATTTTTTAATAATAATAGCGAATTTCATTTCTCAAATATAGATATCTCAAATATATATATATATATATATATATATATATATAAATTATTGAATTCATATATATATATATATATATATATATATATTTTTTTTTTTTTTTTGACAAGTTTGACAGTTTATTATCCTCTTCATATATACAAGATACTTACAAATTCACAATTGAAATATTACTATTTCATTTTGTTCACTACAAAGATTCAGTATACAATATAATAATTGCATAAATAGATAGTAATAATTATATATATTTATAACACGTTACATTTGTCAATAACAGATACTTGCAAGTTAATAATATTTTTAAATAATAAATATTTTTAATTCAATCCTTTTTTATTATATTTTTTTTATTATTATTGAAATTATGACTGCATATTCTGTGTGCATATTTACAACACGAAATATTACATATTTACAACAGATTAGTTATTTTTTCTGTGAAATGTATTATATTCTTTCTTTGGGTTGGATATCTGATTTCTTCCCCGAAGCTTAGCAGAGCTTATCTGAGGAAGATAACAGAGGGCGGTGGTTTCATGGTTATGTTTCTATAATGGTCGCAAGCCAGGTGTTGATTTTATTGTTCGTTGGTACGTGCATGAAAGATTTCAACTGCTATTACAATTAACTTTTTTTTTCTATTTTTTTTTTGCAAGTCGGGTTGGATTGGACATGGTGTGTTTGTTTGTTTGTGTTCTTGTAGTCATGGTTTTTGAGAGGGTATTTGTCATAGGTTGTGTGCTAATGTGTGTGTGTATATGTGTGTGAATGAGAGAGAGAGAGAGAGAGAGAGAGAAACAGGAATATCTATAATTTTCATTCTCGCTAGACGTTTCGGGTAGCTTTGCCGTAGTGATTGTTGTACTTATATTATATTTATATGTTCTGTAGTTGTTGACTGTGGTTTTGTTATGTAATATGTTGTTTTGATTACTTTATAGGTTGGCCTGTATTAATGTTCTAACATGACTGTGTAGTGGCATAAGTGTTTCACCTTAAATAATTTGAATATGAATTGAATAACCCAGAATATGAGTTTTACCATTTTATCTTGCAACCATTGTAACCTGTTTAGTCTGTAGTCTGCTCTGAATGCATATGATGTGATTGCATATCTTAAAATGTTTTCACATAATGCTTTATGGGAAAATTTTGCCAATATCTTTTAATCTGTATAGTTTGCTTGCTATTGTTCCAAGCATGGTATGTAGGTAGTTTGTATGGCTATTCTAACTTTGATCAGCATCGAAGTGAAGTTCGAGACAGCGTGTTGTTTTCACATATGTGATGGTTGTGGTTTTAGGTTCTGTGCTTTGTGTATAGGAGGATGAATGTCGGATAGTGAGATATTTAGTTTCTATAGGCAGGGTTTGGGGGTTGTTGAATATCATGAGCTTTGTGTTTTCAGGGTTTATATATATGCCGTTTTCGGTTAACCAGTTAGTGATTTGATTGATGTCGTGTTGCATCTTTGTGTAACCTATGTTTGCGTTGTGAATGGATACTATGGCCGTGTCGTCTGCATACTGGAAGATTTTACTTTTTAGGGGAAGGTGGCTTATGTCGTGTGTGTATATGTTAAATAGAATGGAGATAGGACAGCTCCTTGCGGTACTCCACAGGTTACATGTACCTCTTTGCTGTGTGCTGATCCTATAAGTATGGTGTGCTTTCTGTTTTTCGTGTATGCTTTAAACCACTGGAGTAGACGACCTCCAATTCCGATATGGGTAAATTTCGTTAACAAGGTTTTGTGTCTTAGTGTGTCAAATGCTTTTGTTAGGTCAATGAATACCACTAATATTATTCTGATTTTCTCCAATGCAGCGTTTATTAGGACTGTGAAATCTTCCAGGATTGTTGCTGTTCCTTTATGTTTTTGAAAACCATATTGTGTTTTGGGTATAATTTGAAACTTTTCAACGTATGTGAAGAGTTTGTGATGCACGATGCGCTCCGTGATTTGATTGATTACAGACATCGTGGGGATGGGTCTGTAATTACAGTACTTATAATGTTTCTTTTTCCATGGTTGTGTATGGGTGTGATTAATGCAGTCTTTACTGTTTCATGTATGTGTCCCGTTTCGAAGATTTTATTAAACCCTTTTTTTTTTATCCTAAAAATATCTTAATCCTAACAAAGGACCTGGGAGAGGTCTTTTGTTAGGGTTAATTTGTTGAATTGCCAGTGATAGTTCTTATTTTGTTACTGTGGAGAAGAACCACATCGACTGGGTTGCTCGTGGACCTAGTGGAGAATGTTCGTTTGTGTGAAGATAGATTGTTTCTTGTAGTTTTTGGACAGAGTTCACGAAGTGCTGATTAAAATTGTTTCCCTGATTGAGGGATTTGGGGTTGAAGGCAAAGCTGCCGTTTATTGTTTCTGAAGCAGTGATTCTGGGCATATTCTCCAGTATTTCACGAATCAGGTGCAGGTTTCCTTTATGTCATTCTTAGATGTTCTGAATTTGTTGCTGTAATAGTTTCTTTTTGCTATTCTAATCTGTGTTGTTAGGAGATTCCGTTTTCTTTTGCATTCAGCTTTAAAAGCTGAATACAAAAAACTTCTTAAGTTGTTTCCATAGGGCACCTTTTTTTTGTATTTGTGTTAATATGTTTTCTGTTATAAATTGATTTTTTTCGTTTAAGGGCTAATTTTTATTTTTGATAATTTTATTTTTATTAAATGCAGTTTTAAGATTATTATATACAGCTTCAGTAGAGTCTAAAGATGCTATCTGCATCCAGTCTGTTTTTCTGATTTCATCGTTTACTATTGTTTCGTTTAGAATGCTATAATACTGTTTTGTAGTCTCAGTGATTTTTATGGGTTCTGGTTCAGTGTGTAACTGTAATGGTACGAAATAATGGTCTGACAGTTTGCATGTTATGACGGCTAATGTGTGGCTGTTAGGAGTGGTGCTTATATTTATATGGCCAATGAAGGATGAGGTTGTTGTGTTTCCGACTATTTCTTCTCGTGTATACCACTGTATGAAAGGGGTTATGTTATATGCCGATAAAAGGTCTAGGTATTGTTCTGTGTTGTTATTTATGTTCCTAATGTTTATATTCAAGTTTCCTATTATTATCAAGTATCAGAGTTGTTGTTTTCTCATGAATTGTTTTCTCTTTTCCTTTTTTGTGGTAAGCGATGTAATGACTGTACTACTACTACTACTACTACTAATAATAATAATAATGATAATTTTTTATTGATAATTTATTGATTGCTAAAATATTTATACACACAATAAACATCTTGTGTGACATTACACCATAGAATTTTACAGAGTATAGCACTAAGTGCTGCAATTTCTACATTGGATTTCAATTAAAATTTTAATAATACTTGTTTGCCTTTATAGTATGTATTTATATTAGGTATGTACTTACAACACATGTTCTTCTAATATTAACAATGAAGATTATAGAGAATTTTTTGTATAATTTTTTTTTCAAAGTTTGAGAAAGAGTGATTATACAAACAAATTTCTGCATTTGTTTATAAGGATTACTTGTAGATGAGTGAGGCAAGTTAATCCCACCTACTTCGAAGCTTGGGTTAGCTTTTATGAAGAGAGTGGGATTTAGCATTCACTATTTGCGTTGTTGCTACTGTTTATGTATGGGATGTAGGCATTGGATGCTGGTGATTTGTGATGTGTATATTAGTGTTAATGGTATCTTAACTTTGTTGGTATATTTTCCAGAGTTGGTTTTTTTAATGTTCTGTAGTTATCTCCGTGTTTTAACTTTCTTGGTAGGTTGCTGAGTTGCGTGGGTATCCGATGTGATCTCACAAAAGAACCGTATGAGTTGTTGAAGGGTGTGGGGATGTAGAGAGTTGTTGTAGGTCGTGTTATACGATATGTGTCTCTGTTGTTTCGATAGATGATGTCGAAGTAATTCCTTGTTAATATCATGTAGTGTTTCAGGTTTTTAAGGCTCAAAATTTGGTGTATCGCCATGTGCTTCTCGGATAATGGTTGTTGCGTATAAGGTGTCCAGATCACTGTTGACACGATTTTCATGTGTAGTGTTTCTAAATTTGTTAGGTGGCTGTTTGATGTATTTGTATAGACTGTTATTCCGTATATGAGTAGGGATTCGCAGATAGCGTGATATAGGAGTTTTTTTTATGTTGGATGGAATAATGTCTTTAACCTGGAAGAGTTTTGCTGCGATGATCCGGAGTTTGGTGTGTAGGTATTGTACATGTTTTGTCCATTTAAGGTGGGAATCTATATAGAGACCGAGGTATTTTGCGAGTGTTACAGGTTTGATTTCGGAACATTGGCAGGTATTTTTGTTGTTAATGCAGCGGTATGTGTAACAATGTATCGATAGTGATGCGGGGCGTATTGCGTTGTGGAAGTATGTTCAGATTTCAGGTCTCGTTGTGCTTTACAGAGAGCTGTGTAAATGTCTGTGTGGATTGATAGGAGTGCAGTGTCATCGGCGCATTGAAATATTTGACTTCTTATGGATATGTTATGAACATCCATAATGTATACGTTGAATGGAATGGGTGATAATATGGTAACTTGAGGTACACCGTGATGTATTTGTATACTCCGACTGTGATATATACCTATTTTGTTACTTGTGTTCTGTTTGAGAGGTAGTTCTTGAACCATTTATGCAGTGTTCCTCTTATACCTATTGAGTATAGCTTGGTGAGTAGTATATCATGTACAAGTGTGTCAAATGCTTTGGTTAGATCCAGCAATATCAGGAATGCTTACTTGTTTTTGTCTAGAGCTTTGTTTATTGTTGTTTCGGCGATGTCTTCTAATAAAGTAATGGTGCTTTTTGTTTTCTGAAAGCCGTATTGGTTTTTTAAGATGATGGTGTACTTCTGTAAATAGTTCTGTAGTCTGCTGTGTGTTATTTTTTCTAGAATTTCTGTGATGACTGGTAGGGTAGCTATTGGTCTGTAGTTCTGAGTATCGTTTCTTTTGCCGTGTTTGTATATTGGCGTAATTACTGCAGTTTTTAGTTGTTGTGGAATAATGCCTGTATCGAATATTATGTTCACGAGTTTCAAAACTATTGGATTTATTTGTTCAAAGTGTGTTATAAGGTCTGTGAGTCTTATTTTGTCTATTCCTGGAGTGGTCTTTGGTTTTACTTTTAGGAGTGCTTCTTTCAGTTCCTGTTTTGTTATGTGTGGAGAATACATCGTTTGTTGTTGAATTTCTGTTGGTAGTTTTTTGTTGATCGTTGGTAGTTTGTCTTTTTTGAGTTGTGTGATATTGTTTGTGAAATCATGGTTGAATGAGTCTGCTAGTTCCTCTTGGTTTGTCCCCTGACCGAAGATTTTTGCAAAAAAATCTTGTTCTGAAGTTTTCTTTTTTCGGATTATTAATTCGTTGAGTGTAGCCCATGTTTTCTTAATGTTGTCATTATATTCCATGAATTTTTGGAAGTAGTAGCGTATTTTTGCCCTGCGAATTTTTGTTGTTAGTTTATTTCTTGTGTTTTTGTATAAGGTTTGTAAATGTGTGTTACTGGGTGAATTTTAAACTTTTTCCCATAGATTTTCTTTTTCAGTAATAGTATTGAGTATGTCGTCATTTATCCATGGATTGTTGTCTGTTTGTCGCCTCGTTTATGTAGGTTTTGTTTCTTTTTTGTATATTTCCATGAACTTTAGTTGAAAATTGTCGTATAATGTTAGAGGATCGTTTATTTTAAGTAGGGAATTCCAGTCTGTATTTTTTACTTGGTTATCGACAATGCTCTTTAGTATGATCGAGTTTTGTCGATTTTTGTGGTGGTGGGGGGGGGGGGGGGGTAACGTAATAAAACGAAGTTGAGGCAAAGTAGTGATCGGCAATTTTTACGTTAATTACTGATGATGTATAGCTATGGATGAGAGCCCGTATATTGATATGATCAATGCATGATTGTGTTAGTGAGTTATTGAGTATTTCTTCCCTTGTTGGGCGGTTAATGGTATGGTTTATGTTGTACTGACTTCGTATATCAAGATATGTGTTAGTGGTTGAAGAAGCCTGATCAAGATTATTTATGTTAATGTCTCCTATTAGGATGAGCCTGGTGTTTTACGCGGTTCGATGCTGCTTAGCCATGTTTCTAACTCGTGAAGAAAACTGAGTGGATTATTATCTGGGGAAGGGAATGAATAATAATAATAATAATAATAATAATAATAATAATAATAATAATAATAATTTTAGAGTCTGTGTAACTCGGTAGAAGTGGCTTTTGCACTGCAGCACGAAGAAAGGCTTGGGTTCAAATCTAGTCACCGACTAGAAGAAACCTTTTCTAAGCCTTCAGCCTTTTCTCGACCGATTCCAGAGTTAGTCGATCTTCGGCATGGGAAAGAGGGCTTTTTCGTCCCGTAAACTCAAGAAACCCACACTATTTTCAGATATTAAAATAGTGTGTTAGTGCTAGGGACCACCTAAGACTGTTAATGACTTTGCACAGGAAGTACTTTGAGCTTTCAACTGCCTGATTCAGTTTTGAGATTCGATTTCATCAGAGACCAAAAGCCGAAAGAGGGCAAAACGATGCATTCATTATCATGGCAATCTCATGTCAGGATAATATCATCTCATCTCTGATACTAAACTGCATACGAAAAGTGAATTTTTTCAAATACATATAGGAATAACCGAGTGAAATGCATCATACACGAGGAAACTGTATCGTCCTCAGAGGAAATGTTTCGTCAATTGAACTGGAAGAATGGAGGAATTAAAATTACGGAAACATTTTACCTCCTCTATATTTTGCTGATGATATAGTTGTGCTAAAAGTGTTTTCAGCTGAACTGGATATTCGTTTGACCAGGCTGTTTAATATGAGTCAGAGAACAGGGAAGATTCCGCAGGAATGGAAAGAAAGTGTGTTAATTCCATTGAACAAGGGTGGAGCAGAGACTGATATATCCAACTATCGACCAATTAGTATATCAGGAAGAGTGGTGAAGATTTTGGAAAAATTGGTTACAGTTTGCTTTCAGAAATGGGTTGACATTGTATGTTGACAATGGGTTGATATTATTCAGAAATGGGTTGACTTTACGACATACCTCTAGTAAATCCATGTTGCTCATTGCAACATGGATTTACTAGAGGTATGTCGTATTTTAACAACTTGATCACATTCTATGACAATGTAGCAGTTGAATTAAACAAGCGGGATGGATACAACAACATACATTTGGATTTTTCTAAGGCTTTTACAGAATTCAGCGTGGAAGAAAGTTGCATAAATTAGAGAATATGGGTCCTGGATCATAGAATATTAGCATGGATAAGAAGATGGCTGAATGAGAGATATAAAAAATTAGTATACATGGGATATGATTCTACAAGATTTAAGGTTATCCCGGTAAGTTCACTGTTATTCAATCTGTACATTAATAATAATGGGAAGAATTTGACAAGCGAAATACAGTTATTTGCTGAATGATGGAAAAATAGTAAGGATAATCAGGAATTGTGCTGATATGCAGTGTTTGCATAATAATTTAAATAGTTTGGAATCGTGGGCATGGGAAAATGGGTGTGAGTTCAATATCGTATTGGTGGAATTAGGTTAGGAGAAACTGATGATGCTAAGGATCATAGGGTGTTAATAGATAGGAAGTTGATGTTTAGTAGCATGTATCAACGATTGCAAATATTATTCAAAAGATAATTGCAATGCTGAAATGAACGCTCATATATAAATATAGAGATGTCATATTGCCTCTCCACAAACCCTCGTTAAGACTTCACTTAGACTATTGTGCGCAGGTCTGGTCTCCTGGTTTCCGTTGTGATTCTGATACAGTGGAGAGTGTGCAACGGAGAGCGTTAAAGTGATATCAGGATTGTGGAATATTGTTTATGAAAACAGATTGAGAATTTCTGGACTGCAGCCACTAGCAAATAGAGAAAGAGTGCTGATATAATTGAGACTTACAAATTTCTGAAAGGGTCATATAAAATATCAGTTGACGGGATTTTTCAATTTATTGAACGTGGGGTAAGGACAAGAGGACTTCCTTGGAAGCTGAGAATGAAGGCCGCTATAAAGAGAGTGCGGGCAAGATTTTTTTCTCATAAGGTGGTGGGTGATTGGAATGGACTGCCATTGGATGTTGTGAGAGCAAGCGGTGTGAATGAATTCAAGAATAAGTATGATATCTGGTGCCTGTACTATGGTTTATCCCTCAATATGTTCCTGACTCCATGGGGGTCTCTCTTAGTAATAACAATAATAAGAATAGTAATATAGTAAAGTGAATGAAATGGAGAAGCTTTCATTATGCCCGATTAGCAATCATATTTTGCAGTTTGTTCTTAAAAACTATTGGAAATTACTGCTAATCCTCTGCAATTAATGCAGTGTTGCATGCGGATAAGTTTTAATTCAGATTCGTTTTACACATGATTATTGTAGAGAAAGCCTTATTCCTGCATTTATCATAACCAACGCTTAATAGGTTTTATTGAAGTAATTTCTTAATACCTATATGTAATGTTTCAGAATTTTAATGCTAAGAATATTGTTTATTGCCATTAGATGTTCTCTCATTGGCTGCTGTATATGAAGTATCCAATGCATTGTTAATATAGTTTTAATTTGGATAGGCTGCTGTTTGAGGTGTTTACGGGCCTGTTATACTGCATACCTATGCGTAAATCTTCATTAGCGAACATAGCGCTGTATGAGTTGTTTACTTTAGATGGAATGAATTATTTTATCCCGAAGTACATGTAGTCATATTATAAGAGTTTCCTTTTAAGATGGCATCCCATGTAAACTCCAAGGTATTCTTATGTGTTGCGAATGAAATTTCGGGACAGTGGCAGCTGTTGTTAATGCAATGACGTGTGACAATTATTGAGTTAAGTGTAATTAATGTCACCGTTTTGATGCTCTTCATTATAATTGAATTTTGATAGAACGTTATTTTGTTTAGGTCTTGTTGTGCTGTGTGGGCTGCAAACAGCGTGGCTTCGTTTGTGTTGATATATTTCGCTTCGTCTGTGTATGTCGATATCGTATACGTCGATTGGCAGTTATTAGGCATAACAAACCTTTAATAGAATCTGTTATTTCTCTTGTAATTCTCTCAAACCAACCTTCAGTAATACCGTGAATGTACTGCAATACAGAGTATTGGGAAGCTAAATGAAAACTGTAAACAAACTTTATCTCCCAATATCACCATCTGCGAGAACGGGTAATATTCCTCAACGGTGAGGGCGGACGTTCAAACCAGTTGGTGTAAATTCTCGGTTTTCCTACCGTCTTAAATGCATCTAATAGCTTATATAAAAATTCAGTATTTATTATATAAAAATATAAATTCGTTAACATACTTCATCCCCTAAAGGGAGCAGGTAGAACGTTATAGACCTTTTCAACTTTTGAAGATTGAGGACAGTCAGTTAGAAATTTCCTTCAGCTAATTAGAGCTACTTGGTTTTAACTATCAATGACATTGAACGACATCCAGTTCAAGAAGTAGGGTAGAATCTTATCCCCGTCTCATGGTTGCTAACCGTAATGCAATATATTATTTTCTGAAATGACATGGATTCTACAGTCAATTTTTTGAGTTTGCGAAATCAAAAAAAAAAAAAAAAAAAAAAAAAAAACCTTTCCGGCGGAAAAAAAATCTCTTGCCCATTCCAGAGATCTATTAACTCGGAAACCTGTAGAATGAAGATTTACAAAAAGTCAGAGACTGGATTCGGGCTTAGATCCGTCTTTATGCTGGTAGTCTAACACGACGTAAGCAAACATGGCTTCCCCAGATGTAATAAATGAAGATTTGACGTGTTCTGTTTTTAAATTCAGTGAAAGAGACTTTACATTTTAAACAGATTCTGTCCAATAATACGTAGACTGTAATACCAACAAATATGTTATGCGATATGTATAAAATATATGTTCTGAATAATTGAATGGTGGGTTCAATGGATATGCGTATATCCTTTCCATTCTGACAAATACTCTCTTTCAAACAAGGACGTTTCCCCTATGTATCTCAAAAAATGTCGTTATGTTCCACTCTTCATTACATGACATTTTTCCCACTTACATACGGGATATAACTATACAAATTAAATTCATTAATAAAATATATCTAAAGGGCAAAACACATCCAAAAAGTATAAACGAACACCTTCGGGAAGAACAATTTAAGCCGGGTATCTCAGGTTTATAGAAACAATTTTCACTTTTTGCACCTCAACAAATGCAAAAACTGAAAACAGGAATTCAACCAGAAAATTCTTGTTCTCTGGATTAGGTGAAGTTTAAGATCTCCTCTCCCTCCTTAAATAAGAAGTAAGATCGCGTTTTGAAATTATTGCAAAACGTCGAAATTTATCTCATTTCGAACTTGGGGACAAACAGCGCTCATTCTGAACTTATATTAATTGTGCAAATCTTAGCTTTTATAAGAGGAGGACTTTAGTTTTTTATTCGTGTGGGTTCCCCCCGTTCCTTGATCCTTCTTAGGACTGGTTGAGCCCTATTAATGTGGGATTAAGTACTATATCGTATGACTGTAGCCTGTATGTTCCAGAGGCCGGTTTGCCTGCTTGGTGTATGAAAAATCCAGATAAACACTTGGGGAGAAAACCCTGCTGTGCAACCCCGAGACTGGCTAACTTGGCTATGGCTAAGTTAGATCCTTAAGCTGTTCACTTCGTCGAAAGGAATCGAACCTAGGACACTCCTTGCCCATGCACATGGTTACTAAGCGCAAAGCCACTAGCCTAACCGCAAGGACAGAGGAGAACTGAAAAGATATGACAAATATTTGGAACAAAATTGTAAAATGATATACTAGAGCAAATCCTATAAACACAAGAAAGGACATATCTTAAACCCCTTTAATCCCCATGTTTTATCACCCTGTAATAATTTGTTCTCTTACTTATAGGATAATGTGTAAGTTAGATTGTTCTACATCATTTTTTTCGTGGTGATTATCACACCTCTCGTCATACCCTCGTATTTCTATTATTTCCACAAATAAAGATTTTAATGGTTGATTTCATTTGCAGTTTCTCTGTATATTGCGATATTATTTGCAAAGAAAGGCATTTTATTTCCTATGTGAGATGTCATAAAATGATGGTAGAAAGAGGGTATATTCTTGCAAACAAACTAAAAGTCCAAAGTGGGCTTGACCGATCTCTGCGGTGTGCTTCAATAAACGCTGGTAATTGGCTTTGATCAAAAAGGCTCATCTCAATAATTACATCTCATGTTATATATTTAACAATAGCTGTAAGAAGTATCAAGTCAACAATACCCAGGAAATGTTTTTTGATGTTTAAAGTATATTGTATACATAATTTCAGGAAATTCTTTATTTGCTTAAAGTTATACAAAGTGGTTCATAACTGGTATTTATTAAATAAAATATAACAAGGATATTTACAAATTATAATGAACTTAATTTCTTTTTTCATGAAGACATTTTAAAGTAAAAGAAACGGTTCGTCGTTTCATGTATCAGATTACTCATTCATGATCCAAATCCTGTTCCTTTTATATTGTTATGTTCTAATTCCTAACCTGTTGTTTCTTATTCCTTCTTCTTCTTCCATTCCTCTTTCATTTTGTCCATTTTCTCTTTCATGCATTTCTATTTAAAATATTATTTAAAAAAAAAATACAGTGATTCGAACGTTATCAAAACAACTTACTTGCATACCTGAAAGGTATTTAAAGGTATCACAGCAAGCATTATTTAGTTCATTTTATATTTATGGATAATTTACTTCCTTCGCATTATATAAAAAATCAGCACAGTGCAATTACGGTGATGTTATGATTAATTCAAGAAATACAGAGTTTCTTAGTATTGTGTACACGTATGAATTTCACGATTATGTCACTTCACACGATTATATTTTGCGAAAAAAATGGATTAATGCGATACATTTAATATTGCCGACATTGTCGTTAATATTATGTGATTTTTAAAAAGTAAGTAGTTTTCTCGGGAGAGTTGTTTTACTTATTCGACGAATCGCATAATAAAACGAAAACCTTCAGAATTTTTGGAGAGAGACAGACAGAATCTTGAATCTTGAAACTGCCAAGCACTCTAGTTTGAAAGCATCACGAAATTGTCCCTCTATTATATGATAGCTTTAACTCCATCTACTTTTAAAGAAAGATACAGGGACATCTGTCCGACAGCGGCATGGACTGAATTTGTAATCATGGTCAAGTTGGACTGTTAGTATAATTATTCAGTTGATGTGAAATACACATTGTTTTTATTTGTTTCTGTTTAAAATCATGTGGTCTGTCTCGAATATGAACGTGATTCTGAGGTAATTATTCGTCATGGAATTGTTTCTCCTAGTTGACAATGTTATACTGATGTGTTGCCTTCAGTCCAATATAATTTCTGTATTTACTCAATCCCTACCTTTATCTCAAGTTTGCAAAAAAGTCATTTCTGAAAAAGAATGTTATCACTCGTTTTGTCCACTTCGAAATGAAGGTTGACATGTTAAATATGGTGTGTTTAACACACTCCAGAAGAAAATGCAGTATATTTTATTTTTATTTTTATTTCTTGAGTAGCTAGTCTTCTTCTATGAAATTGAAGAATATCGGGTAATAAAATTTAACTATAATTAAACGAATCGCAGTAATCAATTGTATTGATAAAATATATAGTTTAATGAAAGAAAAGAAAAAGTAATACTTACAGAAAGCGTTTCGTATTCAGTATTGTCCTTGTTCTTCTCCATTTCCTTCTGTAAATAGCCAAAAGCAACTTTAAATAAGTATTTTTTTCTTCATATGAAAAGTTCGAAATGAGAATATAACACGAATGTTAATTTATTTAAGCTCATTTCAATGACGGTTCTTCTTTCAAAGTCCGATGATTCCTTTTTATTATATAATTTGTTTTCTATTATGTTTTCATACGGTTTATTTTCATTACGGTTTCATATTATTTCGAGTGAGATGACGGCGAGTTGCTGTTTCCTATTGAGAGAGAGAGAGAGAGAGAGAGAACAAAACGTCTAAAATTTCTGTAGAGTAAACTTTTCATTATACAACTGATTCAAAAGCAAGGAAGCGCAAAAATAGACGCATATACACAACATTTTAAACAATGTTATTACTTTACAAGATTTAATTTTGATACTTTTGACAAGAATGAACTTTTCATAATAAATCAGGTTTCTCTTTTAAAAATGCATAAAACTCTATACAATTCATTTCAAAGTTGCATTTGGTATAAAGGAATGTTTTCAATGTTTCGATTTTGAATTGGGTTTTCTCACAGGTCACATATTGTTCACTAATGAAAATACTCGTTCAGTGGGGGCAACAGATCTAGGGACACATAAGCAAAAATCAACGATTTTTAAAATATTTTTAAAGAATAAATGTTTATCATCGAAATATTTAAAAATTTCTTCACATCTACGTTGGCAGAACTCGTCATTTTGTTTGCCATTCTGCGATCTTTTCACTGGTGACATGACTTTTAATACACGAAACTTCATCAAATAATTCGCCGTCATTTATGTTTAAGTTCTTCCAGCGACTGAAAATGAACAAACCACTTTCCTCGATCTTCTCCCGAAGAGGGATATCCCGCAGTAAGATCCAGTCAAATACTTCTATTTCCAAGAAACAGCTGTTGCAGCTATTACAGTGGTACCTTGACATACGAACCGCTCGACATACGAACTTTTCGAGATTCGAACTTTTTTTCATATCCCATTTTGACCACTAGATACGATCCTAGACTCGAGATATAACGTGATGCTTTTCTTTTCTGCACGTTTAGCTGAACCGTCTGTAGTGTAATGAATGTTGTTACTACGTCCTATTTATCCGAAATACGAAGAAGTAACACGAACGTTCCGTTCCACGTTCATGTTACTATGATTGTATTTATAATGTGTACTGTATGTATTTGTTTTTCAAATACATATACTCTACTGTACGTATTATTTTCAAAATAAGGCCAAAGAAAACTAAGAAAGAATTGAAGAAGAAAATCACAACAGAATTTACGAAAGAGATTTTAAAAAAATATGAGAAAAAAATCGCTGAAAGGTTCGTGAAGGAATTTCAGAAATTGATGGGATCAGAAGGTTACAGACAAGTACAAGTTTTCTACCGCGAGGAAACTGGGATTATGCCTAGGAGAACGTTCACCACTAAGGAGAAAATGGCATTGCAAGGACACAAGCCAATGATAGACAGACTAACTTTGCTTTTTTGTGCTAATAGTACTGGATACCTGTAGATGAAACCTCTTGGTTTACCACTCTGAAAATCCTAGAGTCTTTAAGAAGCAGAAAGTTAAAAGGCACAAACTCAGCCTTATGTGGAGAGGTAACAGCAGAGCCTGGGTAACCAGGCAATTCTTCTATGAGTGGATGATAGATGTCTTTGCTGTCACAGTGTAAAGGTATCTACAAGAAAACGATCTGCTGAGAAAGTTCTTATAATGGACAATTGTTTAGCACATTCACCACAGTTGGAAGAAGATTTGGAAGCAGAGTTTAATTTCATCAAAATTAAGTTCTTGCCTCTTAATACCACACCACTCCTATAATCAATGGATCAATATGTTATTTCCAACTTCAAAAATATTTTGTATCAAGGATCTTTTCTAAAAGATGTTTCAAAGTTATCATCAACAAAGAATTAATCCTCAGGGCTTGAATAATCACTTCAATATTCTTCATTCTTTGCGATTTGTTTGTCAGGCAAGGGAAGATGTTTCTGTGAGAACTCTAAAATTAACCTGGAAAAAGTTATGGCCGGAGAGTATCCGAGGAATGCATTGGAAGAACCTGAAAGCGAAATTGACATTGTTGATATTCCCCTCCCTGGGAAAGACCATGCACTTGGAAGTTGATGAAGCCGACGTAGAGTAGCTGGTAGAGGAGCACAACGTTTTGTAATTCCAACAAGTGATGTAAAAAAAATCTTATTGCACTGAGGCGAATTGCAAGAATTGACTATTTGTTAACAAGTGGGATCCAAATCAAGTTCTTGTTTCTAGTGCCACCAATATCTCCAATGACAATGTTATTAATCACTTTAGAACGGTATTAAGGAAACCACAGATTCAGTCAACTTGGATAGGTTTTATTAAACCGCCGTCACATAAGAGACAAAAAGGAGCAACTAATGAAAACAAATCGTAAATTCCTGAACCACAAAACCAGCCACAAGAAAATTGATTTTTTTTACAATTTAATGTAAAATGATTTTAATACTAATCGTGTAAAATCCAAAATTTCATAAATAAAAATTAATATGTAATGGTATACAAAATGCACATTTATAGTGTATGAATGCCCTTTCTCCATTTCTTTGCATTTTCTTCATTTAGTAGCGAAAAGTGTTTTTTATTAATTTTTGGGGGGATTTTTTTTTAAATATTTGAATCTTGGAATGGATTAATTGATTACCCATAAGATATAATGGAAAATTGGGTTTCCAGATACGAACCACGGTCTGGAACGAATTCAGTTCCTAAGTCGAGGTACTACTGTATTTAAATAATCAATGCCGGTTTGCTAATATTTATGAATTGCATCTTTAAATATGTTGGCATCAATATTAATTTACTATTTCAATTCACAAAATAAAAGGCCATTTTTTTTTAGAAAAAAAAATTAAGGACAGAGAAGTGAAATAAAGGACTGTCCTCTTAAATAAAGGAGGTATGGTTGCCATAATTATATGACATGTTTCAATTCGTGGTAGACATTTATTTGAAGTTAGCCGTTGTGATCTGTCATAATGACATCAAGAATTTCAAACGAAATAAAACAAACACTGATATCATGTAAATGAAAAATTAGAGAATAGTTTTTAGTTAGATATTGTGTTTCAGTGCAACGTATGGTTTTGCTTGAATCTATACAGCGTAGATTCTCTAGGAAGGGAAAATAATTGTGCAATTAGAGACAGCTGGAATAAAAAGTGCTCTAACTAATGTACCACCCTATTTGTTGAGAAACACAGACTGAAAAAGCCACTGTATCTCATTCAGGGATACAATAAAAGTAAACTTTTTTTTTTCTTGCATCTGCAATATAATGGTTGTTGGGGAGGGAGTGTTGTTAACCAAGGGGGGGCAAGTTACTATCGCTTCAACGTGAAATTGTTTAAACATTTTTCTTGCGCGAGGTAATATGCAAAACTTTTTAATGTCTCTTTTTGTAAAGTAAAATCAGGGGTGCGGGTTATACACGAGGACCTGCTATATTCGAGTAAATGCATTAAGGATGTCAACTTGTCATTTCGTCGACAAGTTGACATCCTTCTGCTGCTTTCTCTGCTCAGCTGACTTCTATAGGGAGATACAACGCATAAATATTTTAATCACTAACGTTTTTTTTTCCTTTTTTTTTTCAAACCGACATCATTGAAATCAATTTAATAATACAATAATAAATTTTACACTGAATAATATTATACATTTATAAATAAATGAATATTATAAATAAAATATTATATAATATTATTAATGAATTAATTTTCTATTAATTTTTACCTACAAAAAACTGTCCGGTACGTTAGCAACTTGATTTGTAAAATTTTGGCACCAGCCGGCACGTCAGCAACTCGGTTTTAAAACTTTTGGCACGCACACATAAAAAGGTTCGCCACCACCGTTCTATTCGATAACGAAATGTACACCCTTGAATTCCGTCGCCGAGTTCAAACTCCAAAGTCAAGCGCCTTGGAATGCAAACGCCACTTCAACTGAGCATCTACAGGTTCTACACAATTGAACATAATATAATAGAGTATAATAATGAATAATATAATATAATCTTCTTACCTCGTAACACGTTTCCCACTGAAAAAGAAAAGATAGAATATAATCATTATATTTTACAAATACTTTCATAAATTTAAATTACTTAATCCTAATTTGGCATATAATTAAAGCCATCATTCATAAAGCAGATTTATTATATCATGCAAATTTCGAAACATTTATTTTTGTCTACCACTGGCATACATACTGGCCACTGAATTCGGAACCGTTATGCAGATATACTCTATGTAAAGTTCACTTACGCAAAGAATATGGAAATACTTGGTCATGTGTGTCTCCACGTATTCTAGGCAACTATTTAAGAATACTTAAATAGTTGCCTAGAAACCTTTTTGGTTTGTCCACGATTATGAACATCAGAGATTATTGTTTTCTCAACAGGTAAGATATCTCGAGTGATTAATCAGTGTTAAAATAATCCACCCTGCCTGTCTAAGGGAGTATCTGTGGTCCTAAGATTGTCAGGAACGAATGCGTCTTCGTCCAAGAAAGTTTTTTTTCGAAAAGGATAACTTCCTGTATGCAGAAAAATAATAAAATTCACTGAAGCATTTAATGAAAACTGTTGCTGACCCATATCTCACCGAACTATGCGCAAGAAAATAAAGTGGTTTGGTTTCGACACTCAGAAACCACACATTTCATCAAAGAACCAGAAAGTTCGTCTCGAGTGTTCACATGAACATTGTTTCTGTGCACTGGAAAACTGTAAAAAAGTCATGTGATTCGACGACTCACGGGACAGGCGTTAGTCAGAGAGTTACGCTGGAGCCTCACGAAGCAAACAACCTAGTTTACCTTGGAAACACAACTCAAATTTCTGGAGGAGGTGTTATGGCGGTGGACATATTCTGTTGGTACCGAACTGGTTCACTGATATTGCTGGAAGTTCTGGAATCCTCCAAGGAACATTTGGACATCATTTTAGATCAAGCTCATCCCCAATTTTAATTTTTTTTTATCTAGTAGGTGACGGTTGTTTTATGGACGACATTGCTACTGTCCACCGCGCGAGAATTGTGGTGATTCCCCAAGCAAGACAGTCACTTCCACAATCTTCCTCGGCAACCACAATTCCGATTCTGAACTTCATTCAGAGTGTATGGGACACATTAGAAAAAGAGATACAATCTGAGCAGCTAATGGACGGTCTGTTGAACGCGTGGTATGCTGTAGACAGAGGTGAATTCCAACAGCTTGTGGAATCTATCCCAAATTGCCTATGTGCTCTAATTTGGACTGAAGGAGTACCAACAGTGTATTACATAAAAGTTTCCAATTCAGTGGAATTATGTGTATTTTTAATAACTTGTAAGCATACATTTGTACAGTAATCACAGCTTATACTCGTATAAAATATCTACAGTAATCATAGCAATATATTACAATTTGTTACAATTTGTGACGTTACAATTCCACCAACATATTTTACTCACAATAGATCGCAGTTGGATATAAAGAATTCCCAAGCATCTGCGACTTCTTTCGATCACCAGATCAAATAGGATTTTTAATTCCGTTACACACACTGCAATTCTCAACAGACCAGTGACAGAGTTGTTTGTATCAGAGGTTTGTCCAGTTAATTATAATAATTGATATTTGGCTTCTCGAAAACTGTCATTTCTAGAAACCAAGAATTCGCATCGCTAATCTAAAGGTAATCTCCTATCATTAATCCTAATTCTCAGCAAATGCTTCAAATCTTAATACTTGGTTTTCACGTAAAATTATACAGATTTCATTAGTTTCTTTTCGAGCACTAAAAGTCTTCGGATTTAATGAACGTCTGATGAAGTTTCTGACCAAAGAAGAACACCATTTAATCTCATTTCTATAGAATGATGTTTCTCTACGCATTTTGAGTAATGCAAACTTATACCATTATCACAAATTAAGAGTTCACACAGATCTTACCTAAAACATATTTTGTTTCTTACATTCTGCAGGTATCATTCAGACTGTAATATCTATGTTGACTATGGAGATATTGTCGATTCTCTTGTGTCATTCTATTTCTCCTATGAAAGCTGCAATACTCGTCTTTCATCAACATCGCAAAGCTGTCCGTTAATAATTAGTCAACTCCTAAACGAGATAACAGTCAGACATCAAACTATCATCCCATTGCCTTCACTCAGTCCTCTCGAAATAAAGAAGACTTTCCTTACTAGCTGACTTTTTCTGTACTCGTAGACGCACAAATCCAATCCTGCCTACTAATAGCAATTTACACCTTCTGTTCTGCAGCAGATCTCCCAAATAACCTCGTAGATGTTTCGACACAGAGCTTGAAAAGATTCCAAAAACTCGTGTGGCAGCTGTTGAAGTTTAATCGGTTCCACATAGATATCTTAATAAGGGACCAGCATTTGAACTGCAACTGAGATTTTGTTGCTGTTCATTGCGTGTGATTTACTAGGTGCAGTTAGAGAGGAAGTTATTTTGTCTCATTGGAATTCCCAATCAGTGTTGAGATCTTGCACGAATTTCTGTTTTTCCAGCGCTTTAACGATTATAGACAGAACTCATGATTTTCGTGATATCTCATAATCAATGTCTCTGCTCTCCTTTCTTCAAGATGGTGAAGAGCATTTACTACTGAATTCGGTATTATCAAACGTGATGAAAATACTTATAAAATATAAGTATTTTTGTGCTGACGGAAAAGACATTCGGCATATTCTGTCGTTAAATAGGTTAGGTTTGAACTCTTTGGTTGCATTGATATAGGGTAGCCATATTCCTCTGAATGAGGTTGGATTTTCGTCCATTCAAAATCTAAATAATTACCTGCTGTATTATACGCTTCGATAAAAATGCAAAACCTCATCCATTGTGTATTATGCCATAACACGAGAAATAATCTTCGATGTGCGCCTTTTCAGACTAGAGAAATGATGGAATAAAACAAGATCTGAGAGTTTCATGACTCGTCATACTTCAAGTAATGCGCGTGTTAGTATAATAATTGGGATTTCTACCGCAATAAATTAAAATATTAAAGGAAATTAGGGAACTGTGTAGATCTAATAACGGATATTAATTGAGAAATGGAGAAATGAAACAGGATTCGTTCAAAATGTCTGTGTCAGTGATTAGAGTGGTGAAGATGATGAAAGTAAGTGCCATCATTGAAGAGCATTATGATCATCAAAACTAATGTTTATATTTCTAATTATTTAGTTGTTAATGTTGAAAAGAAATGATGTCACGAAAATTGCTTAGGATTCAAAAAAAGAAAAAAGATCAATTCGTGATAGAGTCAGAGATACAAGGTTTTATCAAATGTCTTTACGGGTCTGTATGATCCCAATGTTCAGAATGATTATTATTATTAACCTTTATAATTTTAATTCCTCATTTTGTATCATCATTTATTTACTGATGAAGATTAGCACTGTTTTATTATTTCTTATACTTTGCAAAATCTTATAATTTCAAAACGGGAAATGACAAATATTGTCGTTCGTTACCGTATTATAAAAGTAATGGCTCTCCTCTACATGATGATGAACATTTGAAAATTAGGATTAATTCAACTATTAAAGGGGTAAATATGATGTTGAAAATAACAAAATGTTTAAAGAAAACGAACTAGAATAAGAAGTATCATTTTAGAAAGAAATAAAATATTCTCAGAACCGATTCTTTGTTGCAGTAACAAACTATGTATTAAGTTGAAATTGATAGTTTATTATTTATTAAGCTTAATACGCAATAGAAAAAAACAGTCTATTATCACTTTTGGCTAAAATTACAATCCCAGAAAACGATTCTAAATAAATTTATCATATAATCACGAAATTGTAATTGAAAAATTTGTCTACCGAAACTATATTTAGCATGGAGCAAGGTAGTTAATTCAGTTAGAAAATCGGTATTTAATTCGGAGGTATCCGTATAAAATTAGGGCCGAATACAACAGGTGAGAAAAAAAAATTCAAACATTGAGTAATAGATATTTCTGTATTATGCTCTGTGCACTTTTGCATTTGTAAATAGATAGATTCTAGGAAGTATGAAAAGACTGAAAGAAAACGTGCTAAAAATAATTCATTCCGGGGAGTAATGGCTACACATCAGAATCACTGCAAAATCTCACCTTTTGTTTCCATTCTTTTATTTGTTTCTCATCAGGTCGTTCAAATTTTTTATCTTTTTGAGCAGTTCCATCACCATGCACTTCTTTCCGACACGCTGTCATTGATGCGTTATAGGCGTCAACTGCCTGTTACGAAAAATAAATTATACAATGGTAAAAAAAAAACCTCACTCCATCATAGCATTTAGTTATTTATAAAAAAAAATCACTATGTCTTAGCCTTAAGTTATTTTATTTACGTTATTGCTCAAAATAAATAGTTGAACTAAATTATTTCTCTGTTATGGAATTTTTACTCATTAAAAACAAACTGATTTGGGAAATTTATTTTAATTCGTATTCATTGAACGACGGGCGCAATAGCCTTGAAAGAAATAAAATGTACAGAAATACGTTATATTTATTCGTATATTATTTCACCATTTAAAACTGTAATTAAAATTTATCACTAAATCTTAAATTTATTGATGTTATCTAAATAAGGACATGCCATACTTCATTGCTTAAACCGTTCTTCTCTTTACAGTCCATCACCTGCTGTTCCCCTGCCAAAATAAAAAAAAAACAATTTCAATGACTCTGCTTCCGGAAAGATTTAAAAAATTAATAAATAGCTTTAGAACTCTTAAATAATAAATTAGAATGGTAAAAATATACGTAAAAACGCATCCTATGCACTGATGTGCACTGACCAACTGAATACCATACAACCTATTAATAATAAAATATTAAAAACACACTAGTTAGATATTATTCTCACTCAGTTGTTATTCCCGCTTGAAATAACTCACCTGGATGAAATAATTTTGACGAAATCTACTATTTAAAATTTTAGGGAAAGCTGCTTAACAGTATTTTTTTATTTCATTACAATCCTTGTATCAATGATACAAAAATTCCCCTATGTAAGGAACAATCCCTTGACGTGTATCAGAGAATCTATTCCTTCTATTTATTTCATTACACTAGTTTTCTTGTATTTTGGGTTTCGATGAGGAGGAATCACATAAGAATATTGTGATAAATACCATTTCTTACATCGCTAACACTCATCCACTGTTACTTTGTCTGTGTATATCTTAATATGTTTTAATGCTAGTTTACCTCGTTACATTTGTATAGCATCCTAAACGAATTTCAAGAACAGTATATTGCATTACATTTTGCTTATGTTTATAGAAAAGAACATTACGCAAAAACGCTTAAACGCGTTTAACGATCTTTACATATTTTGTCTACAAACAAATTATTTTATTAATTATTTCAGTTATTAATACCATCTTAAACGACGTATATGAGCAAATCTTTATGGTGATAAGATATTGATCTTCTTTTATGTAAACGGTATTCCAAAGTTAACAAAGTGCAGCAAACTGGAGCTTGTGGTTTTACTAATTAGAACTATCGAAGCCATGAAAGATAACGATGTTCATTTTAGTCTTAGATGGAAAGTAGTTTTTAACAACAAAAAAGAAAAATAAGCAAAATAAGCAAAAATGCCTGCAGATATTTTTTTCTCTGCCAACGATGTATATTAATTAAGAAAAAGACACTTCGCTTTGACAGTGCTACAACCACAAACGTGTTGTCTCCGTCATTACTGAATTCCTCTTTACTGTCTGATGCCTGCTTCTGGTCAAGTATTCGCACAGTCGTAGTGATTGAAAATACAGAGTATGCTATGCACTACTGTGATACTTTTATTATTATTATTATTATTATTATTGTTCCGTGACACCTCCAAGCAGTCCGAAAATTCATTTTAGAAGGACACTTCACTCCTCTCCGCTACACATAAAGCACTATGTAGAGGTTTGAGGCTTGTTATGATTTGAAAACCTTCATACAACAAGGATAGAGCTGAATTAAAATACAGAGAAACCTCAGTTGTCGAACGACTGTCATCTCGAACAAATCAGTTCCTGAACATAATTTCCGTACAAAAATCTCACCGATTTCCGGACAGAATCTCGGTTCCCAAACAGTCAAACCGGCAACCACGTGCCCAGCGGGCTCAGATTACTGCGGGAGAACGTCGGTTACTCCTTTGCTCCCGCTCAATGCAGACACCTGCCCGAATTGGCAGTGCCTTTTCTTGATTTTCTTTGTGTTTTGTAGTTTTTTTTAAATAAATTATTATTAAAGAAGTCACCTTAGGGCCGAAGAAGGATATTGATAGCAGCAAAGCGAAAAGAAAAGTTGTTAGAACGACGACAGAGGTGAAAAAAAGAAATCACATTCAAACATGAAAATGACGTTCGTGTCTCGGATCTTGCTATGCAGTTGTATGGCGAAATCAATGATCTGTACACTACTCCAAAATAAACAGGCGATCAGTTTTAGTCTATATTTTATCCATTTATTGTGTTTATTGTTTTTGAGTAAGATTTTATCCAATTTCATTGTTTTGTATACGATTTTTTGCATGAAGTACTGTTATAAAGACTTAAATAAGAAATCATCTGTAGTTTGGGAACAATAAAATCCATTTTACATTCATTCATATGGGAAAATGGTTTTCGTTTTCAATCAAATCGGTTTCAGAACAGCCTTTAGAAAAGAAATACGTTCGGAAACCGGGGTTCCACTGCACGTCCAAATTACGGTTAAAATTGCTGGGGTGCAAATAGAAAGAAGGAACAAGAAAATAGCCTTAATCTAACTTGCTGGTGAAGGAATAGCGTAAAACTTCCAGAACTTCTTGGTTGTGGATTCAGATCCCACCACACTCGTCGCTTTTGCGAATGCCTTTAGATGTCAAAAAAATTTCATTTGACAGCCGAGATCACTATCCTGCTTCTACATTCACTTCTAAGTATTCAATATATATGTATATATTTTATTTATATATTATCTGTAGAGCACGATTCTCATTTCTAAAGATGAAATAAAATATTGCATGTACTAAAGAATTAAAGTTATTTTAATGATTCTACAAAAATCGTTTTAACATAATCGGCAGCATAAGGGGATTTTCTAGAACAATTCATGAAATTAAAGTTTCACTGTTGTTTATGTCCCTGAAAATTAATTATTATTATTTTTTACTTTTGCGTTATGAATTTCAAATATTATGATACAGTATAATCGAATTTGATATTGCTTTCCTTACTCTTTAACCTTTAAACCTGAAAACGTGATACTATCGGTTAATCGTAATTCACACGGGTTACACATTCGCCGTTTATCTCAAATCCTTTCGTAGTAAAAGCTATAGAAAGCGCCATCTCATATAAAACCTGTGAAACAAGAAGGTGTAGAATTTATTATATCGTTGATTATTAACTAAGTACGGTATTGTATAATATCATCTAAGTACAAAAGTACACTACCATAATATATAGAAATTTTGAGACACTTGTTCCTCAATATAATATCAGACCTGCATTAAACCCCAAAACATATGTCGTGTCATACCATATTAACTGCCGTAACAATGTTAAGATACAATGCAGGAACATATTAAAAATCGATTCAAATTTTTAATTATTAAAATTTTACATGCTAGTTAGTAGAAATATACCAATAATATGGTGGTATAGTTTTACAAGATACGGAATTTTATCCACTCAACCTCAAAAGTATTCTACTTACACATTTTTATGAAATGACTGAACTTTTTTCCATGATGTGCTGATACAAAAGAAAACGTTAAAAAGAAGGCAAGGATAACTGTAACTACGATCTTCATGATTGCGAAGTTGGCGATACTCAGTCAACCGCTACAGGAACACCAGAGGATTAATCTCTTCGTGAGACTAGGTTTTATACTCTCTAAGAATGAAACATCCTCCGTTTATTGCGTGATTTCCTAATTTTTTTCTTTTTGATAAGGGAATCAACAGACAGTTTTTTTATTTATGATGTCAGCAAAGGTGAATAAGAGGTCAAGGCAAAGAAGAAAATCGACTGCTCATTGGAGAACGCTGATGTTTCACCTGAATTCTGAAGGTAAAGAAAGAAAGCGCAACGAAAAATCAGCGAATGGAAAAACATTTCTTTCTTCTGTGGACCACCTGTCTCTCTAATACACAGAGTCGATATTCCTTTTCAAGAGTACTTCCTGATTCTATATTGAAATCCATTAGTTTCCTTAAAGTTATAGTTACTGAATAAATACATCCAGAGCTTATCTGTATTGTCTTCTAGAACACCTTCGTGCCGTATTCACGCTAGTTTCTGTTTAAGGTGCCCAGAAATCCTAAACGAGATGAATGTCTTTTTTCTTCTCTCCCAATCAACATGCTGAAGTTATTATCTTATTGCAATGAATGGCTTTGATGAGTTTATGGCAGCATTTTGGATTTAATAAGTGAACCAATATCTGATAATGTACATCATGTACAGATGATCTTTCTCCCTCGAATGTAATATATTATTATTATTATTATTATTATTATTATTATTATTATTATTATTATTATTATTATTATATGCACATCTCCATGGAGTAAGTGGACTCATCACATGAGATCCAAACTATATCTATCGCACCTCTTCTTGAAATCATTGACAGATAAAGCACTCTCAACTGTGTCAGGCAAAGCATTCCGTTTAATTACCACTCTCCATCACTGTCACGTATTTTCCAGGAATGACCCCTTGTTCTTTCACCACTATTCCAGTGCTGAAATATTTCCCCTATATCAGTCTTATGAAAACCTTTTAGTAACGTAAATGTTTGTATCATTTTACTCTACTTCGCTTATCAACTAAATTCTGTAATTCATGTAATCTTCCATGTAATCTACCAGTATCAATTTGGGAACATTCTTTACACTTCTACATTTTTTACACTTCTCACCAACTTGGTTACCCACCTCGGAAACGTAGAAATTACTCATTTCATTATTCATGTTATTATTCCTCTTCATGAGGAGTTTACACGTCCACATCTGATCACTGTGTTCAGGTCAATTCGTCTAGATTCCTTGGGATTATATTTAAAAGTTCTTTGATGTTTCAATATACTTGAAACATCAAAGAACATCTACTGCGTATTTCTTATTTCATGCGTTGTAACATTCCTGATTTGAATTATATAATATCTGGGTCTAATTACTAAGATCGACCTTATGTTGACAAAGCAAATTACCCGCTGGCTTTCAACGAATATCAGCTCAGGCAAGACCAGTTTGGAATTTTTCCCCAAAAATGTCCACTCTTCCTATCTTAATTTTATGACATCTGATATTGGAAAGCATCATAATATCATAATATACCGACAAACTTCAAATGAAATGAACTTCTTAAAAATAAATATTTAGAATACTTAATTTTAAGAAGTAATCGAAATATAAAAAATAAGCCTTGTATTATTTGAAAGAGGAACTCAGAGCTTTATCATAAATAATAAAAGTTCAGTATGAGTGTTGTTTTTCGCCATGTACTCAACGCTGTCCGCGCATATAGCCTAGTGGCTTTGTACTTCGCAACCATAAGCCTGGGAAAGGAGTGTCCTAGGGTCGATTCTCGTCGACGACGTGAGGAGCTTAAGGATCTTCCTCAGCCATAGCCAAGTTAGTCGGTCATAAGCGTGGACAGCAGGGTTTCTTTCCGCCAGTTTATCTGGGGTTTTTCATCCTGTAAACAGGCAAACCGGACCCGTGGTTACAGTCATAGAAATACGGCAAGGAAGGCAACGGGAAACCACCTTGACTAGAAACACATATTTTGAATCAGCTGCAACCCTCTCAAAGAGAGGAAGCCACAGGATCAGATCAGCCTCAACAAGATAATTTTAGACTTCTTGTAATACATTTGTAAACGGAGATGGATGTTGGTTGTCACTACGTGCGATTTTTCATCTAATTTAAAGGGAGGGGGGTTGGAAAATTCTAAACTTGACCTTTCTCCAACACAGCAAATGTTCTATAGAAGAAAACATTAGAGTAGAAAACGTTTTTTGAATGAATTACAGATTTTAGGTTTTCCGTTTTTTATAAGGGCAAAAGTGAACATATTTCCTACAAATGTGCTATAGTAACTTCTAATTGTTGTTTACAAAGGCGTAAACTTTTTAACCTTTGTAAACTTAGTAAGTTTACAAAGGTTAAACTTTTTGGTTTAACTTTTTTCTTTGTGTTCTGCTTTAATTTAGACATACCCTTTTGTAATGAATTTAATTTGTATAGTTATCCTGTATGCAGTGGATAAAATGCATATAACAATGACTAGAAATGCATATTTCGAGACACATTACGGACAGCTTGGTGTTTGAAAGAGGGACCCTTCAATTAGTTAAATTTATAAATTTATAAATTACACATATCGCACAAATATTTGTGGGGATTACTGCTTATGTATTATTGCACAGTATTTGATTAAACAGTTTAGTTTTTTCCCTAAAATTAATGCAAAAAAGGTTTTTCATTCCATAAACACACGAAAACTGACTCTAGAATCTTTGCCATTTCATACAATCATATACTGCGTTCGGTTTAGCGACCAGGAAATTGAGACAAGTGTCTACCATACACTAGTAACTGGTTGCCGTTTAATATCATTGACAGATCTAAAACTGCCTTGCCTACTCCCTTTGGGAATGACCGGTGTAACCGAATTTATTATTTATTTATTTGTATTTTTGTATGATAAATATTGAATTTTTATATAAGCTATTAGATAGGTAGAGAAACACAGTGAAACATAGTAGAGGAAAACACAGAATATTACATTAATTGGATAAAACATCCTTCCTTACATTTGAGGAATACTAGGATTTCTAGCTTATAGTGATATTGGGAGAGAAATGTTTGTCAATTTTCATTTTGCTTTCTAATGCTCTGTATTGAGATACTCCCAACATAGTAGCTGTGTAAGTTATTCATTAGGACAAGCCAACGAAATGTTGTTGTTGAAATGAAATTTTTGAATCGAAATTTTAACATGAGATGAAGAGTGTTTATAAACATTCCTAACGTTAAACTAGAATATATTCGAAACCTAGTCTTATGAACTGAAGGGAAAGAATCATGGTAGCCTTGTGATGTTGTGAAGAAGGTTTCACACAACAATTCCTTTCCGAACTTTCAAAACTTAATATATATATACATTGCAATGCTATTACCTAGTATTTATTTACTATAGAGATAGTAATGAGTATTATTGACTACTTTCCATATCAACTGTTATGAAAAAAATTCATATTTTTTCTGGAGAAGTCAGCTTTAAGCAATTTCTGAATCTAATTTTTTCTCACAGAGAGAGATTTGAATTCTTCATTTTCTTTTACCAAACGGATCTCAGATTTCAAAATTATACAATGTTTCGTCAGAGAAGAAGTGCATAATGTATTATCGCATTACTAGTTTATAAATTTAGGACATATCACAACATCTTGAAATTAACCACATATTTTCACCTTGGGATATGCCAACCAAGAATAGCGAACTTCTGCACTATCGCATTAAACCTCTTAGGCTTCTAACCCTGCTGTGAAACAGAACTAATCCTTAGATAGAAGTATTTGTCATGCATTTCTGTGAAATATTTTATCCCTGGTGAGCTTACACCTACCGAATTCTGAAATAATTTCCTTCAGTCAGAAATACATGGTCTTATATATAATGGCCCACCTATACATTATGAGAAATGTACAGGTGGGCCATTCAGTGGAATCTTTTTTCCCATTACATTGGAAAAGCAAGGTTTGATCCACGATGTTCAGGAT
Organism: Typopeltis vanoorti; assembly: GCF_054136105.1. NCBI lineage: Eukaryota > Metazoa > Arthropoda > Arachnida > Uropygi > Thelyphonidae > Typopeltis > Typopeltis vanoorti. The sequence goes on along the minus strand of NC_143562.1, from coordinate 50,229,880 downwards.
TCACACGAATAACATGAAAAGTAGTTGTCTGGTCTACTGAAAAAGTGGAACAATGGAAAATTCTTGTTTTTTACCGACGTATTACCACAAGAAACCTACTCTGTTATCATTCAGTTGAGCCACTAAACTGTATCAGAACATTATGACAGAAGGACATAAGACATATCCGTGTCTTATTTCAGAAAGAAAATTTCTCCTTGTATCTCTGTATTGAGGAAGAGGATCAGTGGTAATGGATGTCTGCATAAATATCATGAGTATCATGGGAGTCTCAGGATTAATTCATTTCGCAATTACAGGTCTACATTTTTGATTCTGTGCGAGACCCAATGGAAATACTTAAGGAAGTCTTGATATCTCAATACCAATGCACTCTCTCAGGTATGCATAGAAAAGGCTCTGGAAATGAGGGATAATCATCCATCAGTGGCTTATACAGGCACTTAAGCGCCCATAGTAGCCTAAAAATGTCTTTGGATTTCCCAACCATAATACGAGGATATGGCAGTTACCCTATCCTTCGAAGTATTTTTGTCTGTAAATGGCGTATATTCTACGGGGACGAAAAACCCTGGTTTCCGGGAGAAAAAACTCACTACCACTCTATGAGACCGACTAACTTACCTTTAGTCAAAAGAAAGCGGATAAAGTTTCTTTCCTTCACTGACGGGAATCGAACCCAGGTGATTTCATTTCTTTTATCGTTCTCGCAAAACTTCGTGGCACTAAGATGCGCGATGTCAGGGAAGGGAAACCGAGCGTGAAGGGATACACATAGGGACTGGAGGGGATGGTTGAGCACATGGTAGGCAGGGCAGCCAAAAAAAGTGACTAATTAGAATTAGGTTTTAGGATGCCTCGCCATATGCAGTCATTTTCAGAGCAACAAAGTGACTAATAAGTGAGCGCACGGGCGCCCTCTATTGGGCAAGTCAACGTTGGCAATGGTGAAATGTGAAAGCAGAGTCCGTATCGTTTGCTGTTTCTGCAACTTGGTATTCTCTTTTGGCTGGGTGCATCCAGAAGCAGCATTAAGGTGATAAAGGCAACCTGGCAATTAATATTATTATTATAAAGGCAATTATTTTAAATAAATAAATAAATAAATATATATTTATTTATTTATTTGCAACTTGCAACTGTTACGATAAAACGTGTTACTGGTGAGATTTATTTTTATTATATTTTCGAATTATGGTCATTTATTATTTTAAATAATTACTTAGTTCTTTTTATTTTCTTTTTATATAATGTATTCATATAATGGGTTAAATAAAATATTTTTCTTAGGGGTGATTTTTAACATGGCCAAGAAGAAAAAACGAAGAAAAAACTGATGAGCATTGTGACTTTAAAACTGAATGGACTGAATCTTTCGCGTTTATCTCAAATTCAGATGGCCTTCCAACCTCTCTTATTTGCCAAGAAAATCTGGCACACAACAAAAAGACAAATTTTGAGACACACTTCACGACAAAACATAATACATTTACCAGAAAATATTCTGTCAGTGACACGAGAAATAATATAATTTTTATTATATTTTCTAATTTACAATAATATAATTTTTATTATATTTTCTAATTTACAATAATATAATTTTTATTATATTTTCTGATTTACAATAATATAATTTCTATTATATTTTCTAATTATTGTCATTTATTATTTTAAATAATCGCTTAGTTCTTTTTATTTTCTTTTTATATAATGTATTTATATTAGGTGTTAAATAAAATATATTTCTTAGGGTGCTTTTCAACATTGCTACGAAGAAAAAACGTAGAAACACAACAGATGAGCATCGTGACTTTAAAACTGAATGGACCGAATCTTTAGCATTTATCTCAAATTCAGATGGCCTTTCAATCTCTCTTATTTGCCAAGAAAAACTGGCACACAACAAGAAGACAAATTTATAGAGACACTTCACGACAAAACACAGTACATTAGCCAGAAAATATTCTGTCAGTAACACGAGAAATGGAGCAGCTGAAGAACTTCAGAAAAATGTTGAAAAATCAAGTTCTGTATTGAATTATTGTAAACACACCATAGACCTCGTGAAGATTTTTTAGGTTTGTATTTAGGATATGTACTCTATGAGTTTGTTTTTATAAGTGATGTATTTTATTGTAGCTTCACGTTTATTTTCTGAATAATTTAATAGGTACGCATCTTTTCACTGATCAGCGTACTATTTTCAACATAGGGCCAAAGAAAACTAAGAAAGAAGCGAAGCAGAAAATCACAACAGAATTTACGAAAGAGATTGTAGAAAAATATGAGAAAGGAGTCAGGCAAAGTGATCTGTGCAAGCAGTATGACTTGTCCAAATCCACCGTAGCTACAACTGTGAAGAAAGCAGAATTTTATAAGGAAGCGGATGTGGCCAAAGGAGTGTCTATCGTGTCATATCGAATAAATAAGTTATGGAAGAAAGGGAAACTTTACTACGCATCTCGACTAATGACATGCAACTGAAAGGATACAGTTTATATCAATACATGATCTGTTTACAAGCTAAGCTCAAACTATTTACAAAGATTTTTCGCAGAACTTGCTATCGACTAGCAGTAGCAAAGACATTGGCGAAGAGGTTAAAGCTAGCAAAGGATAGTTTGAGATTCAAGAATACAACCGGTATCCATAGTGTTGTTAAATATGGAGTAGGTGCTGCTGTTGAAAAAAAGCCGCTGAAAGGTTCGTGAAGGAATTTCAGAAACTGATGGTGTCATAGGATTACAGACAAGTACAAGTTTTCTACGGCGAGGAAACTGGGCTTTTCTAGAATAAAATGCCTAGGAGAACGTTCACCACTAAGGAAGAAATGGCATTACCAGGACACAAGCTAATGAAAGACAGACTAACTTTGCTTTTTTGTACCAATACCAGTGGATACCTAAAGATAAAACCTCCGTTGGTTTACCACTCTGAAAAGCCTAGAGTGTTTAAAAAGCAGGAAGTTAAAAGGCACAAACTCAGCGTTATGTGGAGAGGTAACAGCAGAACTTGGGTAACCAGACAATACTTCTCTGAGTGGATGATAGATATCTTTGCTCCCACAGTGAAACCGTATGTACAAGAAAAGGTTCTGCTGGGAAAGTTCTTCTTATAATGGACAATGGTCCAAAACATCCACCACAGTTGGAAGAAGATTTGAATGCAGAGTTTAATTTCATCAAAATAAAGTTCTTGCCTCTCAATACCACACCACCCCTAAAATCAATGGATCAATATGTTATTTCCAACTTCAAAAATATTTTATATCAAGGCTCTTTTCCAAAAGATGTTTCGAAGTTATCACCGACAACGAATTCATCCTCAGGGTTGGAAGAATTACTTCAATATTATTCTTTGTTTGCGAATTATTACTCAGTCATGGGAAGATGTTTCTGTGAGAACTCTAAAATCAGCCTGGAAAAAGTTATGACCGGAGAGTGTCCGAGGAATGCATTGGAAGAACCTGAAAGCGAAATAGACATTGTAGATACAGTTTTCTCCCTGGGCAAGACCATGCACTTGGAAGTTGATGAAGCTGACGTAGAGTAGCTGTTAGAGGAGCACCACGTCCTAACCAATATTTTTTTAGTAGAATGTGAATTTATTAATTTGTTAGACTTTGAAATTATTTGATTGTGAAATTATGAAAATTTGAATTTATTAGACTGTGAAAATATTTATTATTTTGTGTATTTGCGTTCCAAATACACAAAATAATAATTTTTTTTCTAACTACACGAAAACGTTATAATGAAGTGTCAAAATATAACTGAGGGATACTATAAGTTTATACAAACAAATCCTGCAATATTAGAAAAGTTTTTAAGCTATGAGTTTAAAATACGCACTATTTTTAAATCAGTACGGTATGCAAATGCATTAGAAAATCTGGATAAAAACTCACTCTGTTACTGTCACTCTATCATTTCCAGTGTCGAAGAAGCAGACTAGAATAAATGCAGGAGTGTATATTCACGGTGTGCTCGATGTGAGACACACACACACACACATGGAAATACTGAAGAAATGTTATTTTTTGTAGTTTTTACTTTTATCCTGAAGTGTTTACAAATATCAAGAGATATTCACAGTACGAGTGTAAATCAGATGAGGCGAGCATTGCAATCGAAGCATGCGTTGACTAATCATATATAAACCGAGAAAAATGTAGTTTCCTATGCGGTGCCTGCAACGATGGTTCGAAGTGCATTTTTAACAGTAAAAGGGAGCGGAGACCAAATAGCGCACTCGCTGGTGCATGCGACTGACTGATATTTAATGTGATTAAAGACATGCTGGCGCTGAAACAGCACAAATAGTTTAGTTCTACAGAATAGATTACCGGCAGCCCACAAATGAAGAGCGGTTAGTTATCCCTTGCGGTTATCTTTTAGCTAACTGCGTATTTTTAAGTGACATTTATTTTACCCTTCTAGACGTTGAGAACACTGTTGAAGATATTTTCAAGATAATTACAGTAGACAGAGTTTCCATCAAATGTTGTTGGTTGTGATTGTTCTGAATACGAAGGGGAAGACGAAGAGATGGCAAGATGAAATGATAGGATTGTTGGAATGCAATGGATGAATAAAGCGGAAAATAGAAAAATAGCAATAAAGACATGTACATTTATGTCCATATTTTGCGTGTTTTTTTCTGGCCGGTTGGTCTCATTACTGGGGGATAAACTGGAGTTTTCGAAATTAAAAATCTACTGCATCCTCATGTGATCTGAAACGCTATGAGAATAATCAACCAGCTCATTTGATCTCAATTACGCGAAGAGATTAAGCAGAAGACAGAATTCATAAAAACTGTATTTCTTCTATAATTTTGAATAATTTGGATGATGGATAAGAATTGTGTTGAACAGAACAAATCTTTTTTATTTGCTTATTAAGCCAATTATCCGAAGATAGCAAATTTCTATTTGTCTTAAGAAAAGAAACTTTAATCATCCTTAAACGTACTTTCAGCGATTACAAGTTGCAAATACCTATAATAGTATTAGGAGTATTAAAGTTTCCTATTAACAGTTTTCATCCAAATAAGTCTTCTACTTATCAGCATTACAATATTGTCAAATATCTTGGTTCTCTAAGACACAGCAAATTGCATCAATCCGCCTGGATCTTAGTCCTGGTCCTATCTTCTTCCTGATAAATTTGCTTAAAACATGTTTTTGCTGAACTTTCGTCTAACTTTCTGTTTAAGGAATTATAACTTATATTAGCACCCTTCACATATGAATAATAACGAGGTCAACTTCCTTACTCATATATTCATTTTTAATATGATTCTAAATTGATGATATTTGTTCCATGCTGTATTTTCCTCAGAATTCTCATACTTTCTGCAGTTCTCGTATTGCAGACTTACAGCTTAAATATGGACTCCGTATTCGTCTATGTTATCTTCTCTTAACTCCATTCAATAATACAATATTCAATTCAAAAATATGATCAACAATTTTGATCATATTTTTCTCTCTGTAAGTGAGTTGTGTCTTTTACAGACTTACAAAGTTAATAGACATCCTTGTGTATACATAAAATTAACCTCTTTCTCTTGAAGCGAAATTCGGATATTGAGTATATTTTAATTCACTTTCATCTTTCCCGTTTTCCCATTGCTTTTTTTCCACGTCTGTATGCATCGGTGGCTGATTACCTGGCAAGATTTCACACTTTGTTTGAAACAGAGAAAAACCTGAGAAGCATAAAACAATGTATATAACCATTATTTACAAAATAAAAAGCTGAAAAGGAGAATCGTAAAGATAATATATGCATTATTTAGTGGTTTAGTTCTATTCCCTATCAGTGAAACACAGGAACAATATCTAGAAAATAGATTACGTTTACTTTAGAGGAAGTGTTTTTCATGTATTGAACTGAAGAATGGAGGAATTAAATTCACCAGAAAGATTCTAATTTATCAATGCTTTTTTTTTGCTGATGATATAGTTATATTGGCAAGAACTGCATAAATCCTCAATCTGGATTGAGGTCAAATTTAAACAAAGCAAAAGCAATGGCGAATAACAATTTAACAAACACGCCCAGCATAATTCTAAACGGAATTATGCTGGACGTCAGAGAATTGGAGAGGGTAGATTCGAATGTTTCTCCGGAATAAATCACATAAATAAAGATTGATAAACAGAAACAATAAAAAGAAGGATGCAACTAGGCAAACTGGATTCGAGATGTGTAAGGTATATTCCAAAGTTATATTCCCATCAGTTTGAAGAGGAAAGCTTTAATCCTTGTCTTAGATGTAATTATGTATTGCAGTGAAACTTCGAAATAAAATAAAACAAACCCAAAATATTGTTCTCAAACTGAAAATTACCCAGAGGAGAATGCAGCAGTTTATGCTCAGCGCGTGACACTTAAAGACGTAGGATATCCGCCCATTGAAAAGATCGAGAAGAGGTATACAGTACATCATCAGTCGCAGTATGTATTCAAAATGGAAATGAACTGGTTAATATGCAAAATACCGTAGGCCCTCCTTATCCTCGGGTTCGCTATCTGAGGTCAATCCCGATCCGAAAATATTAAATGGAAAATTCCAGAAATAAACAATTTATAATTACATAGGCAAAATGAATATTAGATCCACATTATTTCAAAGCCGAATGTTTGCAGAAACTATGAAAGTTTCGTAAACTGATTCGATATCTTACGAGAATACAATCCTAGGCATCCCGAGCTGCCGTAGCTACTTAAGTCAAGTAGTTCAAGCTAAGTCAACTCGTGGATTCCTAGGGTTGTATTCCCGTAAGATGTCAAATTAATTTACGAAACTTTCAGAGTTTCTGTGAACATTCGGCTTTAAAATAATATGGATCTAATATCCACTTTGCTTATGTAATTTACATCGCCCAAATGAAACCGTATGGCTCTTTCTTTTACTAAGAGGCAATTCATAAATTTTAAATTGCGTACCATTCTGATTAGTTCTCAATTATCAGATCGGCTGTCGAAGTAGCCCCAAAGCGCAAGAGCAGTAATGCTGACAATTCGAATATGCCAAAGAGAAGTCGTAAAGTGTTAAAAAGAGGAAAGTTCTCAACTTCATAAAATAATAAATAAATAATAATAAAAAACGAGGTTGCTAAGATCCATTCACATTCAGATAACTTTGCTTTACAATGTGTTGTTATAATTTGTTCTATTTTATTATTAGTTATTTTTGTTACGCTCTTACTGTGCCTAATTTATAAATTAAACTTCATCATAGGTATGTGTGTATAGGAAAAAAATAATATATATATGGGTTTCGGTACTATCCACGGTTTCATGTATTCGCTATATAGCAACAGAAATTGGCCACAGTTATCAACAGAATAGAGACAAAAAGATGGTAGTAGGCAAAGTGGATGACGAAGATATAGAAAGAAGAAAATGACAGGATTGTTGGGATGTAATGGATGAATAAAGCCGAATGAGGAATGAAGTTTAAGGGGATAATACATCCGTAATTATTTCAAAGCCGAATAAAAATTTCTTATTCGGCTTTGAAATAATGATGGATGCATTATCCTTAAACTTAATTTACGTCGCCGAAAAAAAATAGCCTCTTGGCTCAATTGAAATGTAGAATGGTGAGATTATCATGATAATCTCACCATTCACGATAATCTAGAATTCGACCAGATCTTTTGAATTATACAGTTCAGCAACAGCAGAACATTCGTAGCCCTACAGGCGAATAATTCCTGTTAAGTATCATATCCTTCAGCAGGTTTTCCACACTTTAGGTTTCTGATTACCTTTTTCTCGACAATATTCGTTATTTTATTCAGTTTGATTCTACTAATTCTGCCACTTCTCAATCTCTTCTCATATCATTCAATACCCTTTTAAGGCAATTACTCCCGAAATCAAAAATAGCTTTATATTCAGTTTTTTTTTCATATCACTTTTTATTATTTCTGATTCCTTTTTTTATTACTCTTAATTTCTAAGATTTCTTGATAGCCTTCACTGCATTTTAGATTTTCATAAAATGTTTTCTTCTTAGCTAATCCATCCGTAACGTGTTTAGCAACTTTCACACATTGCTTCACGTTCTTCTTTGTATTGTCTCAGGTCATGTTCTGAATTACTTGCTAGGAACCTAAGATATGATTTTGTTTTCTTTTCCATGACCATATAAATTATTGCATCCGTTTAAACAATTTTAACACATACCTCAATTTCAGAATCAATCAGATTATTTATTCAGAATTTGCCACTGACTGGAAGAATTTGATTCCTGTTTTTTTCTGTCTTTTATTTATTTTTTCTAGAATAATATTTGCATATCCCCCACCTTAGAACTAATGTTACTCTTATCAAACATTCTTCAGTGGAAATCAGATAAATAAATAAAAAGGTTTGGCTGTTTGTACTGTTTTATAGAACACCAAACCATAGTCAATAATAATGAACTATTTTCCTTTTGTTTTAAGACTAGATATTCATCACGGTAATCGTCCTATTACCAAGAAATCTGCTTACATCTTTTCATTCATCAGGTTGGATTTTCCCGATGATTCGATTCCCTTAGTAACTGAAGTTGTCTATGCACATCGGGTAGCTTTTGAGCTCGAAGACGCCTACAATTACAGAGGATATCTTTGTGCAGAGTGAAACGAATACGGATCTAACTGCGTGCGAAGTTGCAATAGGTAACAATAGTATACACACTATCGATATATTTATTCAGTAACCATAACTTCATGTAATCTAGAGGACTGAATGACTTGAATATAGATACAGGATGTGCTACACTGAAGCAACATCAACTCTATGTTTTGTGAAGGCAGGTGGCTCACAGAATAAAGAACTGTTTTAAAGTCGTCGATTTACAGGTGCGAGTTATAAAATTTTCTTCTGTAAAATGCAGGTGAAACATGCTTCTGTATCACGCAATACGTAGCACTGGAAGTGTATTATTTGTCTGTCCCTTTCATTCATTGGCGATTGTCTTATACTTGAAAAAATTTGGTTGTAGGCAATTTCTTAGAAGACCAGCAATAAATCAAGGATGTTTTACTTTACTATAAAACTATATCTCTTGTAGAGAGAGAGAGAGAGAGAGAGAGAGAGAGAGATTCTCTCTTGTTTCAATGGTTGCTGTGTAACTGAAGCCAACTTCGGAATCATGAAGACCATCTCCGTTACTGTTCTCCTTGCCGTATGTTTGGAAATTTATTTCGTATCAGTTAGTGAAGAAGAAAACGGCGAAGTCACAAAAAGTGTAAATGAAATACTTCAGATGTTTCGGAAATATTTTTGCTAATAATCAAGACGTTAAGCGATTTAAGAACTGAAATATCTTTAGATTAAATAACATACTTAAATAACCTACTTAAATTACGCATTGTTTATTTATTTTTAGCGAAGTATAAGAAATTAACCTCCACAAGTTTAATTATATTACTACTAATCCGCATGGAATAGTTTAATAGATAAGGTCGTAGATTCAGAATACAATCGAAAAACTGTTTTCTAGTTTAATCCACTTCTCCAGGTTATGTTCAGGAACAAAATGATTGAAAGTTTTCATATATAGGTATCATATATTTACCTATAATTAAATATTAAATAAGGAAATGGAACATTATAGAATTATGAATCAGAAAGTTAGTTTGATTCGTAAGGGATAATCAAACTTTAAATAACTTCTATGGGTTAAGAATAGTGAACGTTTTAAGGTCACATCACTGAATCTGCAGACTCATCGATGGAGGTCATCCAACTTTCAGCAGTAATTCATTTGCACAATATCTGACTTATTTTGCTTTGAATCCACTCACCGCAATGCATTTACAGTTGACTTTCACAACCCATGCCCCCCACCACCACCATCTCCACCACTAGTCACACTCCAACCAAACAAATAAAAGCCATCCCTCACGTTTTTTCGAACTAAACTCTTATTTAATTTCAAGTTACGATCACGTAGATTTCCCCATACTACTCATTTACTAAAAAATTCCTAACGCATCAATTCTATTGAATCCCATAAGCAACTTAGATGTCTCTATCATATCAACGTTCTTCGTCTATCAAACTGCCTCTGCAACCTCAAATCTTCAATATCTTCTCTTATGCTAGTCAGAGTGGCTGAGGGATTCGCGTATCTGCTCAGAAACCAATAGGCTGCATACCCCAATCGCCCAGTGCACATGCATGTTTGTGATTGTTTTTAGGTGGGAGATGAATTCCTTATCTTGATGTGAGACTCTCGTATAGCTTACTACAGACTGAAAGTGGCTTGAAAAAATTCCATTTTGTCTCTAGAACAGGAGCGTTTAGAATATGAACAAGTCTCTAGGGCTACAGGTCCGTATAGCTAAACTGAAGTCGGATTTTTATGCTACAAACGAGAGGTAGAAAAACCTGTAGCACATCAATGTATTGTGCAGGGTGAAGGTGTGGAAAGCTGATCTAAAGAACAGAGGGAAATGCGAAACAGGATAATTATTCGATTATCTTTAAGATTGTAGTCAAAAGGGATGCTGGGGAGCTGATGCCGTTGATGTAGAAATAAAAATCCGACCCTGTGTTATGTTTTATGTATTACTCAGGATAGAGGTGATGTGAAATCTCTTTCACTAGATAAAAACCGAGACATCATTCTCGTGGCACTAAAGGTAATAACCACTTTATCCCTGCGGTATTGAAGGCTGGGATGGAGCTCAGTGCTTGAGGTGTTGCTTGCAAGTGATCTCGAAACATAAGCTGTCAGAGTACTAAATGATTTGTGGAAACACTTGGAAGTATAATAATGATTATAAAAGAATAGGAAAGCAAGCTACCTTTAAAGAAGCAGAAGTGACATTATACGTGTATTAGCAGACTTCTGGTACTACACTATTTTCTTCATTCAATTATACTAGTTATTAACCGAATGTAAGCAGAATTAATGCAACGAAATAATTCGAGCGAATAAATTCACTGACTCACACCTAAGGATAATTCAACACCTCTGTGTCATTTCTTTGAGAGATAAGAATGGTATAGGGATGAATAGCCGAAAAGGTATTTTGGACTTCATGATAAGCAGTACTAATTATTAATCGATCTTCAGAAAAAAACAAGAACATAAAATAGAATAAAATAATGTGAGAGTAACGGAAATAGCTATGATTAAATATTTGTTTTTAATGGACTTCATGATGCCCTGTGAATTTATGAAGGCATCTTTTATATATATATATTGCCAATCCTAGTTATCATTTCGTTATTCGACATTATTTTCGAAACAAATGCCAATGATTAGTAATTGTCCTGGGCAAGTAATCTCTGATTGGCAACAGGATGAGATTGAACTGCCTCAGCAGTCGACAAAAGTTAGATTGGCAATAAAGGCGTTAGAATATTTATTTAATTTTTACTCGTATTTTATATATTATAAAGTCTATGTGTATTATTCTACCTAAGAATTTCCAATATTATTCATAAATAGAGTGCCTTTATTCAGTGTTTAGATTGGAAGTGGTTTTTCGTTTCCCAAAAAACAAATGTTCACAAGAGTTATAAGAGAAATATTGCATACAAACAAATACAGAATATTTTAAAATTTATTTTCATGTAAAGTGGACAGATAATTCTTGAGTGACAGTCACTCATTCATTTCTGATTAAGCAATATTTCAAACAATAAATTACACGATAATCACAGTAATTAAATTTAATGAAAAGAAACTACAGATATTGAAACAGCAGTTCGGGGTTTACTAATTAAATACACTGATTACTTCAATTCATGACTTGAAGTGATGGAGTAATCTGAGATATAAGGAGTGTGAGAGATTCTTGTGATGAGAGGGACAGTGTATTTAAGTGAATGCAGTACCTTTCAACTTAAGCCTGTATTGAAGTCTGCCAGCTGTGTGAGGTGACCTTCAAGTAAACGATTTCTTCTCCGTGTGTGTGTTGCTGCAAGCAGATATGAACTACTTCATTGTTGTTAACTGAAGCAGCGCTTCCCAAAGTGTCGGCCGTGGCCCCCTTGGAGGGCGTAAATTTTGTTGCGGGGGGGGGGGGCCGTGAAATAATGAAATCAAATTTAAAATGTTTTAAGACTAAGTAGATTTTTTTTAAATCTTAAAAGAAACGTATTTAATTTCTACTATTTATTATTTATTTTTTCTTCTTTTTTATATTTTAATGAAAAAAATCACACATTGCTGTTGGTTAACAGATTTTGCTTCTTGCATATTTCGGCGCTTAATGAATATTAGTAAATATATGCTTATTGATATAAGTTTCGTTTCAAAGGTATTGATAAGAAACACAAAAAAGATTACAAACCAAAATCTTGAATATAAATTGTATTGAATATAAATGCAATATATATTATAATAATACATGCCTGTATTACGATTTTTTTTTCCGATGGGGGGCGTGAAATATTTTAATTTTTCCAAAGGGGTGGGCCTTTGCATCCTTAAGTTTGGGAAGCACTGAACTAAAGCTCTTGTTCATCGCAGCAAACCATCGATTTTGAGTTAAAGATGCAGTTGAAGGCATCTTCAGTTATAATACTCCAAGCATCAACAATTATGAAGACCTACTTAGACAACACTCACCCTACAACAAGCTGAACTACACGACCGCTTTAACAAAGTAATGGGAATATAACATAATATAAGGCCAACTGTTCAATGAACGAGTAGTTTCATAAGCCAGATAGCAGCCAGAATTCTCTGGTACACTGTAGAAATTCGTACCCACACCTGAAGACTTCTTCCGGTATTATATTAAATCGCAATTACGCGTTTGTATGGAAAAACACAAACTACAAATCTTCTTCAGCACTGTCATCATCTATTAATGATGATTAATTCGTAACACATTTTAAGAATACTTGTAAATTTATAATAAGACATGTCTCAGATCGATATCGATGTAAGTTTATATTGATTTCTTTGCATATTCTCAGATTTGAAAGACATTTCAAATTTTAAAAAAATTCAAGACATTTTTTTAAATTTCAAATTTCGAATTATTTTAAATTCAAGACACTTGAAAGATATTTTATTTAAGAAACAATATCGCAGTAATTGATCCAATTTTAGCATTTCATTTCATTGCATGTCATGCTTTATTTACTTTTTTCTCAATGTTCATGTATCAGAGAATTCTGCAGACCACGAACTGAAAAATTAGGCATCATTCGCTTTGTTTTTCAAAACAGGTAGTTTCAAATATCAAGTATGTAACTTCTTTATTTGGCGTGTAATGCTTGAGAAGACAAAATTCAAGTTAAGTTATGTTAAGCCTGCCTTGTTTGCTGAGTGTATCTGTTTTCCTACTAACAAGATGGGGATTGAAATTCTGCTGCAGGATGGTTGTTTTTGATAATTATTAGACTGCAGCTTATTCAGTTTGCCTAGTTCCAAACTTACTACCATGTTTATTGGAAGATTGAAAAACTTCAAACGCAACCATAATTCAAGTGTATAGAACGGGGTTCAAGAATTGTATATCCATATCCCAGTTACAGTAAGTGGTAAGACCGGTTTCAACTTTCGTCAATGGAACGCAAATTAAAAGAAAGTTAACATAAAACTAAATATAATAATTCTTATAATAATTGGTTACTCATGATTTTTTTGAAATCACGTTATTTCGTCTATCCACCAAAGCCTTAGTATCAGTCGGATGCATACGCTTTCTAATGTACCGGTTCAATTCAAAAACGTAAATTAAAATAGAAGAATTCTTTCTCTACTCATTGGCATGTGGAGTAGACCGCATTGAAGTGGTAAATATTTATATAATTTACATTTATATTTTTATATAATTAAGAAGCAAGTTTCAATAGTATGTATTTGAACAGAATAGCAAAATAATTCATTTGACGAGTTCCGCGTGTTTTTGTAATCTGTCAGTTTCACAAACAATACTTAAAAAGAATAAAACATTTATTATCTTTACACGTATATAATATGAGCATCTCATATTTCTACAATATTTATGAATGCATTCGGAAAAGTCTGTAAATCTCTCATACATTTAATACGGTGTGTTGGTTGAAGATTATATAATTTAGCAACCTTGCTTTACCAACGCAACATAACACTTTCTGACGGGAGTTTGAACATCGCCTATAAGTGGAATGAAGATTTCACTCCGAGCTATGACACTGTGTACCACTTTTAAGCAGTTTCATAGCTCTGACGTTTCACGGATACATGTAGAACTATAGGACAGGAGATAATGGACAAACTGAGGAAACAGCCGGAAGGATTTCTATTGGATAAGGACCTTGAAGGAAACTAAAATATGGAATGGATCATGGTTAAGAGGTATTTGATCACGGCAATAATAGACTATGTATCTAATCATCTATTTAGCACCTAACAATAGGTGTTAAATAGATGAATAGGGAAATTAAGCAGGAATTGTAGAAGAAGAGAAGATAATGGAGAAAATATAAACTTAGGAGAGGTGAGCGTTTACATGAAATCTATATATTGCAAGCAACAAGAGTTACAAGTGTAACAAGAAGAAATTAGATTATGAGTGGAGACTAGGTAAACAGGATAAGAAAAATCCCAGAGTTTTTACGTTATGCAGCTAGCAAGAGATAGAAAGATTATAGAAGAATAACTCTGCTAAATTGAAATGGCAGAAGAGTGATCAAAGATCAAGTTATTGTAGAGTTGTTTAGTGATCATGTTGCTAACATTTCTCATACTGATATTAAGGATGCTATTCTAAGGAAACAGGGAGTTGAAGAACCAATACTTCTCCTTAGTCCCTGGAAGGCGATCGAGGGAGAAATCTATGATATTTTAAATCATTTTGATGTGAAATGGCTACTGGATTGGATGTAATTTCACCACATCTTCTGAAATAATTTACTATGGAATTGTCCCTTTCATTGGGTTGGCTGTTTAATGAGAGTCTCGTGTGTGCTGAGCAATTCCTAATGAGTGGTTATTAGGAATGATGCCAATGTATCACAGAGCGAGTTCAGAAAACTGACGATGGGGACTAAAACGTAGGAATTTCAATTTAACATCCGTAAATGTAAGATTTTGCACTTTGGATCACAAAAATGTAAGCCTGTGTATCATATTAGAGGGGTTGTATGACAAGAGGTAGAGGAAGCGAGGGATGATATTGGAATATTGGTAAATAGAGAATGGAAGGTCGATAAGACTGAGATAGATAAATTTTTACGAGGTGCTTATCAAATATATTCCAAGTATGGTTTTCAAAAGGTTGATGAAGTGAAGAGATAGAGACAATAGGTCATTCTTAGAAGATATATAAAGATGTGATACATAAGATAGTGCTGGGTAATCTGTTTTCATGGAGAAAGGTTGGTGAGTGCCCAAACATTGAATCAATTTATAATGAGGTATGTTAATATTATATCTGTTAGGATACATCCTACTGTTGACTCTCTTCTTGAGTCCTGACTCCAGTATGTTTTTCTGTAATAATAATAATAATAATAATAATAATAATAATATCGAAACCGAATTTTCGACTGCAATTCACTGCATCAAAATATTTTTTTGGAATATTATTGGATCTCCAACAAGTTATGAATGCTGTTATTTCATCTGTTAACTTTATAAGGTCACAATGAATCTAATCACCGTATGTTTCAGCAGTTCCTTTGAGATATTAAAGCTGAACAGAAAGATGTAATTTTGTAATTTTAAACAGTTCAGTGAGATGATTTAGTCTTAGTAAAGTGTTACATCATTTCAGAAACTGTGTCGCGGAATTACATATCTTTGTAGTCATTTGAATGCACTTAATTTCAAACTATAAATACAAGGAAAACTAGTCCCCGATTTTTTCTCAGAAATTTCATGTCATAATCAGTTATCATTTAAATGTGGAATATAAATTCCAAACTGATTAAGATAATTTAGTTTACTTTTTTATCGAGCTGAAAGAAAAACAGATGTGTTTAAAAGAAACGTGCCTAACGTTATTTTGAGGTTTAAAAATCGATTTCCTAAAATGTAAAATCTAAAGAGGTATCTTACTTTGAGCACCGAAAGTTAACCTCTGTTTAAGTAATCTTTCGTCTTTTTTGTCATCAATGTAGGGGTCAATACCATCTTGATGATACCATCTGACTGATGGTGCTGATAGTTTTGTTTTATCTTTCAGAAAATCTATACGTATTCAAATTTTATTAATAACTGAAATCGGATTGCACGAAAATGAACAATGTAAGCTTTTTGTATGTGATCTGTCTACATGTACAAAAGAAAAAATACTATCCCATCTCACTATTCTTTATATGTGAATAATTATGGAAACGACTAATGATGCATGGCCAAAAATAATAAGATAAAGGGAAATGGTTACCTGAGCTGATAAAACGTGAGTTTATAAAATATTACTAACTTGAGTAACTAGGAATAATTTATTTATTATTTAATTAAAATACACTGTGAAAAATATACTTTTATCACATAAAACAAGTCACATTAATGTTATATTCCTTGATAGAGTAGTTGAGCTTCTTTAGTGTCTCATGATAGTGTCTCATTCCTGATACTTGTAACCATGGTTTTAGATAAATTCTTTAGAATTTATTGGGAAATTTCTCTTTCACGCAATCCTGTTTAATAAAAAAATACAGTAAATTGTCAATCATTTGAAATTCATCATAAAGCATGATTCATAAAATTTCTAATCTGCCATGAATGAGTAATCATGTAAATGATAACAACAATTTTGGAGCGAAAACCTTCTAAAGCTCTAAACGCGAAAATTAGCGGCTATTTTTCTCTAACACAGGGACTATCTGTAGCACAGTCCTTATCGATATAACATTTTACTCAATTGAAATTCCCTCGGGGGGGGGGAGACCTTCGAAGAACCTTCAAAAAGGATTTTTCACCAGTGGATTATCTGTATCATACATGTATAGAAGAGGCTTTACAAGTGAGAAAAATCCATGCGTGTGCCAGTTGTTAAGGATTTTTAACACACTAAAAGGACATTAATCGGAGTGCACGCACACAATGAAATGATAATAAAATTCTGCTATCTTCTCCTTAGCGGCTTTTCCGTGATTCAGATGATATTAAACTAAAACTCTGTCGCCTACGTATACTTTATAATGTATCCCACACGCAAACATATTGATAAAAAAGAAAAAAAGATAGCAACAATATTTTTATATAATGGAAACATGTAATATGCTTTATATTCAAGAACATTCTAGAAATAATACGAAACTGGTCGGCAAGCAGATCGATAAGGATTAAAGTAAGTACGCCTATTACAAAAAGTTCATTAATATTTACTGATTGACACACAAATAAAATATGAGTTGTTAATTATCAATAAATGGGAGTCATACGTGATAAAATTCTCTATTGGTATAATGAAAGGACATGTTATAATGGACTTACATGAAGTTTCAGGCAATTCTCAGGGCCGCACTTTTCCTATAAATAAACAAACGTAGGTTATAAGATTCTTGGTTATTAAAATTCATATATGACTTTAATTGCAGTCGTATGCCTTACAGTGTCATGTTTATAGCTTATGGCTTACTTTATAGCTTAGTCAATGAGTCGGTTGAGAAAATAAACATACTCATAGCCAAGTCAAACATAGCCAAGTTGAATATTAAATGTTAAAGATATTGTGATCAGTAACAACACGAAAAAATATATTTAACATTCAATATTCAACTTGGCTAAATTTATAAAAGTAAATAAGGTTTCAATTAAAGCATATTAATTCAAATACCGAAAACAGGTAGAAAATTTGGCTGAAGGCGGTTAAACTGAGAGGATATATAAGCAAACGTGGTGAGTACAAGATGCCAACAACTGAGTGCGTAAATAATACCGTGTATTAGAAGAAGCTTCGTCGGTTCTAAAGTATTCGGAATTTGGGCTGGTTTGAGAGCAGAAAGTAGAAGTATATCATAGTAGCAGTTGGCAGGAGCTATTGTGTTTCTAGTTTAGTAAATTTTATGGTTTGTGTCTGGAGCTTGTATATATGTTTTGGAGATACATGGCAATTTAAGATATACATATATGAGAGTTTGGGAAGAAAGTTGACGTTGGGCTGAGTGAATATCGCTTTGGCATGAGTGAATGTCTATGAGTTGTTTGGGATCTTGTCGTGAACTAGTCATCAGGTTATTGATATCATACTTGTTCTGTGGAGAATGTGTCATTTTTTGCACATCATCCACATCAAGTCATTCGGATTAATGACATGTCAATTGACAATTTTGCATGGGCAAAGTTTAGCAACCGACTGATATCCAGGATCAATTATATACATTTAGCGAAAACAATACCGTTGAACAAAAAAGCAGTTAATAACTTATAATATTCTACCATTGCATCAGTAGAACTAAAATTTAACAAACTTACCGCCATGCACGAATCCATTTCTTGATACTGAAATTTAAAAAAAAAACGATCATTGTATTTAACATTCATTTCTGTAAAAAGGTAATGAGATAACAGATATCATGTGGTCTATAGTATATACGTTAGATTCTCAAAGGTATTCAGATATTCCTGAAATAAGATATTCAACATCAACCGAAGTTGATGATTTTAAATATGGAAACCGAGGGAGTTATTATAGGAACCCTAGATATCTGAGATCACAATAATACATATCATACCTACATTGTAGGCGAGTGACTATAAAAAGGCATATAACTGCCATCGTCATCGTCTCCACTTATTTACTCTTGTAATATCTGATAATTTTGCAAGGTCAATTACTACTGTACTGCTAATCTAAAAAATTATATTTACAGTTTGAATTCTACGGTGAGTCAATTATTGATGCCACATTTTTTGATGTAACACCTTATCGAAGAATGATATCAAATGAGAAA
Organism: Typopeltis vanoorti; assembly: GCF_054136105.1. Taxonomy (NCBI): domain Eukaryota; kingdom Metazoa; phylum Arthropoda; class Arachnida; order Uropygi; family Thelyphonidae; genus Typopeltis; species Typopeltis vanoorti. The sequence continues at coordinate 50,211,017 of NC_143562.1, read as the reverse complement.
CGTTTTAAGAAGAAAGAAATTTGTCTTCTTCAAGTAATAACATCTATTCGCTATCGTAAGAAATTATCTCACCTTATTCTTATTTTCTTCCTTAGACTTCAAATGCACTTCACAACAATCGATGAAAATCTTTCCGTAATCTTCCTTGATCTGTAAATACCAGACAAATATTGCAGTCATAAGAATTCAGTATCATATCTTAAAGCATCTATTTGCAAGAAAGCTAAGTAAGGCATTCAGCATGAGTAAGAATTCAAAATTTAATTTCTAAATTAAGTACAGACAACTTTCCGAAATTATTCTAATATTTACATTCAAATAAAATCATAGAATCATTTATGTGTAAACTTATTTCGTGATAACTTTAGCTGTTGTGCAAGTGATTTGAAGGGCAAAAGTATTGTTTGAAAGACGAGGCTTAAACGAGGCTTATTTCTTCTAAGAATGATGAAATATATAAGAGTAGATTTTGCTCTATGCGATGTACCAGATGCTTTGAAGTTAGATCAGTGGCATTAAAGTATCCTTATTTGATCAAAATTAAAGTTTCCCTGTTTAAGGACTTGTGAATCTCCACTCAATGACCCAAATGTGCGAAACTTGGCAAGTATAGATTGTGCATAATGTGGAAACGATATTTGAGGGAAAAATTCTTCCAAAATTCAATTACAGGGGCGCTATGTGATGAGTCGAAGGTGCTTGTATAAGATAATGTAGTAATTTTTCCGTGTGTATATGTATGAAGGAGAAAAGCGACACAAGCCTAAATAACACATTTTTGTTCACTTCCCTTAAGCAGTCAGGGCTGTTGTGTTGAATGTGCTGTCCTTCCCAGTATGCCACAAGCTGCATTATTTGCACAGTGTGTTCAACGGTAGAACACAGCTAGTCAGGAATGATTTCTCTCAGATGCTGCTTTATGCTGTATTCAAGAAATTCTCATAGTCAGAAGTCACAGGGGTCAACTCTGATGAACGAGGTGGCCATGCTATGTGAAATGCACGACTAGTCACTCTGGATACCGTGAAATGTTCTCGAAGAACCTCCTGTACTGATTGATCGATGTGTGGAGGGATCCCTATCCTGCATGAAAATGGCTAAATGCTTGCACAGGTGTCCATTACATGTGGCATAAAAAATTGTTCATCACAGGACCCCACGGTTACATGATACATGTAACCGTGGGGTCCTGTGACCTTACTGGCGAAGTGACCTTACTTCACCAGTAAACCCTTCTTCACAAAGAAGAACGGTTCAATGATAGACGAAGCTGTAAACCTGACAGACAGTAATGTCTGAGTGAATTCCAGCGGAGGCTCTTTCATAAGGCCTGCAGACTACAGCCCCCTCCAGTATAAAATGAAAGTTCCTGTTTTATTATCGCCGTTCTTAAATTTTTATGTATTATATAAAAACCCGTCATTTTCTCGTTTGTAATACGTGTACAATAACTTTCGATAGCATTTTGTAGAATTCATTTTGTAGCAATAGTTGTATTTTGCAATAGTCAATATGCTGTGCGGGCTAGGGTTAGTATACTCAATGCTGGAGCTGCATTCAATGCAGACCGCACCAAACCGTTATCCCCTTAGTGGGGATAACGTAAATCTTAATTGCATCCACTGGTAACGCTTGATTTATGCAATTTGGGCTGGTAGCATTGCAGCTCCAACACTACAAATTCTTACGAACCGCCACTGGTGAATTCAAGGGAATTTGTTGAATGTAGGTTTCCTTTCGCCCATACCTGGCAATCGTGGGTTTTCATAGCGCCGTTCAGGTGAATATGAGCCTCCTCTCCCCACAAAATCATCGCATGCCACGCTGCTTCCATCTTCACTCGAGCAAAGAATGTCAAAGCGAATGTCAGTCCACTTTCAAAGTATTGCGGATTTAACTCAGCTGTCTTATTTATCTTAAAATGGGTAGAAATACCGAATCTTCCGTAGAATTTTCGACACAGTAGTGTAAGGCACATCCTCGTCTCTTGATACAGCATGTACCACAGAAATCAATGCTGTTATTCATGGCCTGCTCCATAACTCGCATTATAGAATAGGCCATAACCTCGTCGACATATGTACCGGCGACGAACTTCGCGGAGTTCATCAACACAAAGCTATACTACCTAACATAGTAGGTTAGTATTCACGAACTACCTTCACGAACAAAGCACACGCTGAGGCAAAGTTAATTTAGTGCCATCACTGTGGATGGCATTAACAACCAAAGTGAAGGGAAAAATCCAGTATCCATCTTTCTAAAAGTAGAGGAACTAAGTCCTTAAAGATATCGTTTCTCCATGACTTGCAATGTATTTACGCAAAGTTTTGCAGCATTTGGATCGCTGGATGGCGTTCCACAATGCCTTAACAAGGAATTTATAATTTTGATCACCATGTGTGTGTGTGTGTGTTGAAAAAGTAGATTTGGGGTACACGTCTACTATTTTCAGGAAATATTAGGAATATTAGCTATCACCAGCAGTGATAAAATGAAAGGATGTTGGCAATTCGATTGCTGTGGAGACAATGCAACCAATAGCATTGTAGGTTTTTAATCGTAGTCCTCCATTCTTGACGTAATGAAAGATAAACAATATTAGTTTCTTTATGTATTTCCATTTCTTGTATTCAAAATTATTTAGTGATGTAGAGGAAATCTTAATTATGTCAAGGGTTTCTCGGTGAAAAGTAAGTTATTTATCGACCTTATTTTTGAGAAACCGACGTGCGGGGAACAGCAGGGTAGCTTCTCTGCTGGTGTTTAATTCCTTTTTTTTTTCTGAGTGGGGGGAAGGAAGGAAGGAACGTGGTTTGTCTAACGATAAAAACTATAAAGGAAGGATTTTATGGTCATTCTTTACACACACACACACACACACACACACACACACACACACACACACTGAGCAGTTCTGGTAATTCGAAATACTACATGTGTATTAACACAGAAAGAATGAATGAATATACTAATACATTTTCAACAAGAAATCACAATAAAAGAAGTAAATATATCAATTTAAACGGTGCTTCCTTCTACCATTCTTTCCCCATCAAAGAAAATTACTGGATGTCAATATCATGCATTTCACTGAAAGTATAATGCGAAACGATAATTTGCACATGCTTCTCGGAAATTACGTCATGCAGTTAATTTCTAAATATACGTAGAGAAAGAATTCTAGATCGTAAAATGTATAAAGCTATTTAGACGTGCAAAGCAAAGACATTTGAGAAAATACGGTTACTGAATCCCAAAATTTATTGAACTTATGATTTTGCTGACAAAAAATAATCGGGATTTGACTAGAAGGATTCAATTTAGATGACTTGGTACTTTGATTTGTAGGATATCCGAGTATTTCGGAATTGTCCACATTTCCTGCATAGTAAAGATTTTCTATGTAAACATCTGAATAGTTAGGAAAGATTGTTATGTTTGACAACGATACGTAAGACTATATGTGTCCTCTATGCAATTATATTAAAGAAAGTTGCGGTGAAATTACATAAATCATTTGATGACGTAAATCAGCCTAATAAATTCCAATCTTCGACTGAAACCTGATCTTCACCTTATTTCTCAATGTTATTAGTTTATGAAACGAAGAAATTTTACAATTGATGTGCGATAAAATTCATTTTCTTGAATGAAAAAGGAATGTATGCATGTTCCGGAAGTGAAACACATAGTTAATTTTAAGAGAAATAACTATGTGGTTGAATAGCTGGTATGTTAATGAATCAGCCAACCAGGCGAAGAATTACTACTACAAATATTTCTGAGTAGAATTTGTTTTCGAATTGTTCACAGGATAATTAACTATGTATTTCACTTTGGAAGCATGCACCTATATTTTTTTTCCCACCGAAGACAAGAATTATCGCATTTCGCTACATTATTTATTATCTACCAAATTTCTCTCAAACACAGTTAAAATAGAAATATATAACAGTCGTTAGACCACTTTACTTTGATTTTTAGGGAGCATAACAGAGAAAGATGGAAAAGCCTTGGGTATATATAAAAATAAAATCCTTAGAAAAGTCTTTGAACTTGTAAAAGATAACACAACAGTTCAATCGAATGATATTGGCAAAAACTAATCCAATCATATAGCACTTCACTATTATATGATTGAATCAGATATTGCAGATTAATAAACGGTAAGGAAAGGATGAATAATAAAAGGATTTAAAATTAGGCTTAATAGAAAGCCATCCAGAAAAAGATCACGGGAAATTGAGACATCGCATGGTAACATCAAGTACCGATTTTGCTGACAATACATAATCTGTATTTGACTAGAAGTTTTCAATTTAGAAAAAAGTGGAATATATATATACATATACACATATTCCGTTGTTCATTTTTTAATAACTTGTTGACGTCCTTTGAAGAGCTCAAATAATTATTTTATTCTACTTTTCTTTTAAAAGTAGCAATGTGGTATGATTTAAATGCATTATTAAATTATAATATTGATAAAATAATAAATAATTGTACATGCCTTTTTGTCTTCTTTCTCACATGTTTCTATTGCCTGTTTTAAATATTTTCCCTTCACTGTAAAAAAACGTAAACACATTTATCCCTTTATAATAATCGTGCCATTTTAAGTAAACTTATTATTCAATAAGAAACATGAAATTTTCATCCATTAGGGTAGTGATCGGAAGTAACTTCCCCTTGACAGATATGTTCACAAACTGGATATTCAAAAACAAATTTGTTATTTCAAAGCCGTTTTAAAAGGTATCCCTTATTTCAAATTACATTTTAATTTAGCCAGTCTTATTTTCAAGATATAAAAGATATACAAAACTTTTAATAATGCTTTTTTTTTTGCATGAAGCCATGTATTAAACGTTTTACTCCACATGACAAAAATAGCAATAAAATATCTCATTTTGCAATGAATAAACTAAAAGAGTTCCACAGTATGATAAAAAATAATTTCACTGTAAGAAAAAGCTATTGAGAAAAACTCATTACTCGGATTGTGTCCAATCATTTTAGTTTCATTACGTCGTTTATTTTTTTACCATATCCACTTATCTAATTAAGTTTATCTGAATAGGATATGTGCAGTTATAACCAGACACGCCCATACATTCGCGGCAATAGCACTGACAGATTATGGATTAGCAACGATTCGTGTGTACGACTGTTATAAAATCTCCGTACTAATTGATAGTAAACATAAGGGAAAGTTTCACTATTAAAAATGCGCGTATAAAATAAGAGAAATACATAGTGCCTCCTTCGTCATAAAGATCAAACGTTCATGTCATTCTATGTTAGGATGTATTATTATTATTATTATTACTTTTCTACGAATCTGTTCAAAGAAGACCTAAACCGAAATTTTAGAAGAATCTGTAGATTATGTATATTTAATGTTCGAGGTGCTTAATATTTTAGGATATAATGTTGTATTTTGTTCTTACATAAATTTATAACTTAATTCCACTTATACACGGAATACTAACATTCCGTGTAGACGTGGAACACTAATTGTATAGAATATTAGAACACTAATATTCTACACGAGTTGCCATTATTCTTCCTTGCTGATCACCTTTTCATCCAATATTAGAGCGAAGATTAAAAATATGCACAAGTTATTGACTGATTTGCTTATGATAATGTGATTAATACTATTCAAATGATGTGATATAGTGTATACGTATGACAGTATGTAAAATGGAATTCAAACTTAGGCCTTCATATATATACAGAGTTAGTCAAAAATATATACACATTTCAGCAAAAGAAAAACAGGTATAAAAATTGTAATATTAAATTTATACAGACATCAAGGGATGAATACAAGTTACCTTTGACTTCTACAATTAAACGAGGTGCTCAAAGTGGTTATCTTATTATTACGACACTTATTGTTACGGCTTTTTCTGGTCTTTCGACACTTTATTATTACGGGTGTTTTCCGAATGTCCACCAGTGTAGCTGGTTTTCTGCAATACACTATATCCTTTAGAGCCTCCCATAGGTAGAATTCCAAGGGTGTTAAATCAGGAGAACCTTGTGGGGAAACTCAACTGCACCTCTTCGTCCCATCCGTTGTCCCTGCAAACCTTCATCGATGTAAGCTCTCGCGTCTCGGTGGTAGTGTGGTCATCTTTTTGGAAGAGAAATTAATCATTCCCATTAAGTGCATGAATGGCAGGGGCAAGTAAAATGAATGTGCCTAGCATTTCAAGGTATATTTGACCAGTAAGAAAACCTTCAAAGGAGAATGGTCCTATTAAATCCCTAGATGACAATCCACACCAGGCGTTGAGCCTCGCTAAATTAACTGCTTTGTCCGCATCACCTCCCAGATTTTCTTCAGCCCAATAAACACAATTATACCGATTCACTGTTCCATTAAATCAAACCAATTTATATATATATATATATATATATATATATATATATATATATATAGCATCTGGAAAGTTGCTCATTATATCTGTTTAATTTGAGATAATATTCTGAAATTCATTCCAGCAATGCACTAAATGCACATAAAAATATATTCATTCAGATTATTGCTTTCAAAATAAAATAGAAAAATGTACTTCAATATTATAAGTGTTTCAAATGCGACTAGCACATACTTAATTTTTGAATAAAAGAATAGTGAAGTTATTTTAATTGTATATTATGCTAACCGTGACAAGAGACAACAATAATATGCTACTTAACAATTTCAAAAATAAATAAATAAAATAAAATAATATGTATAGTTTCACATATTCCGATCCTAAATGAATGAAAGGAAAGAATGCAAGTGGATAAGTATTTAAAATAATGAGGTTCTATTTCAAGTTTAAATTAATTTATTATTATCTTGAGAAATTCTACAATCAATTGCAATATGATAAAATTAGATGTATATAAGTGTCCGATATGAAGGGATTATACACACTGAACTTGATATAATTGTCTGCTCATCAGAGTATATTCTATATGAATAAAGGCAGTCCCCGGGTTACGAACGAGATACGTTCTTGAGAACGTCTTTAGTCAGATTTGTATGTAATTCGGATCTCTCATGAACAGCGCATATTCAGTAATAATAATAATAATTATTATTATTACTTCACACCTTCAAACACTGATCGAGAGGGGACTCATCTACAACTCTGTCTTCACCACTCACTCCACCAACTGACTCAACTACACCAACACCATCTACCGCCGAACAACACCCCTAGTATTTACACAGACAATCACAAACATCCATGCCCACAGCGGGATTCAAACCCGCAGCCTTTTGGCTGGAGAGCGGATACGCTGACTACTCGGCCAGCCTGGCTGGCCAAGGGGTTAGCGTAATATTGTTAGCGTGATTATTTTAACCTCATTATTTTAAATTCTTATCAACTTGCATTTCTTTCCTTTTGTTCATTTAGGATCGGAATATGGAAAAAAATATATATATATATACATGTAGAAAGTATTTTACTTTGGGTATAATAAATGTTAAAGATATCAATCTATTTTAAATCTGGTTTTATTCCATTTCCCAAGTAAGCAAACAGACAAACAAGTCAAGTTTGCGCCTGCAAGTATTGCAAGTCTAACTGACCCTGCACGTAGTGCAAGACCAAGGCAACTTATGGTAAAAGTAGAATAAGCTATGATCACTAATCTTAATATTTACCCTTAATGCAAAACACATCTCCTGGAGGAGATGTATGATGCTTTGTATTAGAGGCAAGGGGCCACTACCCAGACCGGTTTCGTCCTTATGAATAAGTAAAGCCGTCTCTAAAAATTCGGACGATCCCTAAGCCACTCAATTGTGGGCAAAAGACCGTCCATCTCAGCTCCACTCAGTGATGGCCTTCCACCCACCACCACCACTGAGCAGAACCGCTCATATTCCGAAGAAAAATTTCAAACAAGAATATTAAAGTTTGCATCAATGTCTTGCTTACTGGAAGGGGCATTACTGATGCAAGAAGAGAGGCTAACATTAATCGGAAAATGATTATGATGATGGAAATAGTGATAGAGAGAATGGACTTGGCGCTGGAAAATCAGGATTTGATTCTGTTTCTTGAGGAGGGGAGCTTAGCACTGTAGTCGGTTTCTTGAAAAATGTATCAAGGTTTATTTGCACAGCCTTTTTCTATTTGTCTTCATACATTGTTTTGTAGCAGCAGTTGATGTTCTCACTAACTGCGCAGTATACCTTTGTAAACCTCTAAATGTTAGGATCTCACTCCTCAAGCTTAACAAATCCTGTTTCTATGAGACGAAAGGCTTCAGCTAATTCTTTTGTCGTAAATTTTTCTTGGCTCTGGATCTCTGATTCTTGGTGTTCTTGTGTTTCTATCAGCTGCTTCTCTATCTCAATAAGGTTTTCATTGGTTAGTTAATGGGTCTCTAGTAAGTATGGCATCATTTTCGTTGATGTCCAATTGCAGTGCATTGCCACTATCCACCACAGCTTTTATGGCTTCGGCGATGTGTTCTGCGAAGCCTTGAAAATCATCACAGAATTGAGAGCACAGTTTGTTTCATATCCCTTTAATTGTTTACTTTAATTGCTTCACTTCCTTCCAAGAATCATCAATGTTTTTGATGGCATCATGGATGTTATAATTCTTTCAGCACTCTCTCAAGGTCATCACATCATCTTCCATAGCCCTGAATGCTTTTGGAATGTACTCCGTAAGTAATAAGCCTTAAATGCAGAAAGATGCATTTAAGACTGAATGGCCCACTGGCTGTAGTAACGATGTACTGTTGGGTGGTAAAAATGCGACCTTTACATTAAAGTGAAAGCCACTAAAGATGCCAAATGTCCAGGAGCATTGTCAAACATAAGCAGAATTTTAAAGAGGATTTTATTTTATGAACAATAACTTTCCACAACAGGAATAAAAAAAGTTAAAGAACCAATTATCAAACACGGCAAGTGTGACCAAGCCCATAAATTTGACTTCCAAATAACAGGAAGAGCTGTTTTAATATTGCGGCGAAGTGCTGGTTTGTTTACATGCGCGAAAGAAACTAGTTCCCGAATTATTAATTTAATTATTTAATTGTTAATTATCCTTATGGGGAGCCTTGGACGTCCGTTCGTAAGTAGTGGGAGTCCGAATTACGGAACGCAATAATTCGGGACGTCCGTAACCGGGGGAACGCCTGTATTTGTTGCAATCTTAACCACACTACCGGCTAAGACGTCTATAGTCGTCAAAGTTATCATGGATACGAAGTGCATATTAAAATTGTAATACCATTGATATTACATTGAAATATATGATGGATACGAAGCATATAAGGATGCGTATTTGATCCATAACGGCTGGTGAGGTGGTTAATAATTAAAATATAAGCGAAATACAGTTGCCTTTTATTTATGTATAGGACAGTTCATTGAGATACTTTCTATTTAAAGTAATTAGAAATGTATTATATTAATCACAACCATTAATGAGAATTCACGAGAGAACAATTTCCATAATAACTTACTTGTTTCGCAACTAGGCATCGTTTCCCCTTCATTAGCCGATGCGAAAGAAACCGCCAAGAACAAAATGAGGGAAAGGGCCATTGTGAACTTCATGATGGCAAAGTTAGTTTTACTTTCTCAACAGCTACTGATTTCTGGGACATTCAGTTAACGTCTTATATACTCTCAAAATAAGACTTCTTTCTGTAAGTTGTGTGCTGATTCACACATTTTTTTTTTAAAGGAACAATCAAAATAACTTCAGATTTTGCTTGATTGCAGGTGAATAAAACCGCTGCAAAAATATGCAACAAAGCATTTCCGGAGAGAAATTTGCTAAATCACCTAACCCCGTAACTGGTAGTACTTTCCTTATCACAAGATATAACGTCAACGTTATATTTGTTTCAAAAATTTACACAGAGTTCTCTCTTTTCATCTGATCATCTGCGCTTGCTCACCTGAAATACATTCCTCACGCAACTTTGAGAAAATTCAAGTACTTCATTCGATGATTACTGACTTGAACTTCAACAATGCTGTATTGTCTTCAGCAGCACATTGCATGTATCCGAAAATTCGGTTTTTTTATTTATTTATTTATTTTAGTATACTGAAAATATTAATCTTAAATACAGGGAAAAAACCCTATATTTAAGATTTATCGTTGCCTTGTTTTAATGACATTTGTCATTAGACTTGATTAGAATCTACGAGAAAGAAATCTGTTTAATAAAAAATTCTTTCCACTAAAACTGTGAAATATGTACTGTATCAGTACAAGTGATAACGTGAAAGTGCGTTGTTACTTTCAGTAATCCCCAGTGTCAGCGAGAAAGAAGATGAGCCAATTATTGTCTTTTTTTTTAAACTGAGCACAATTTTCTAAAATTATGACGACAGACCATTATTATAAAATTTACTAATCAATAATAATCTTCTTATGTAAATTGGTCAGTTACAAAAGCAAATACTTTCTGATTATTCTCCCCTGGTGGTAAAGTAAACAATTATTGATTATTCTCAATGAATCAATTAGACCAGAAATCGTTTTTTTCTGATTAGACGTTTGCAAGGGATATTCCAATTCCCAAAGGTGTTTCATTATATAAATAAGGAATTATATGCAGTGAGTCATCTTAGTATTATAAACAAAGTAATAGAAAAATTAATTAGGAATTATATCCGGGATATTCTCGAAACAGATTACTTGTTCACTACTGCACAGCACGCACAGTTTCCTTAACAAAAGGTCGATAATAACAAACTGCTGACTTTTCCATAATGAGGTCACTAGAAACATAGTTTGCTGTATGGTTCCACATATGCATACTGATCAAAATATAACATATTGATAGGATATTAATGAGATAGGTACACCACTGGTTGAATATTAGGCCATAGGAAGCAGTAATCAGTGGAATGTTTTCAGAAAGTCAAGTTTCCATTCAAAATAAATTTAAAAAAAAAAACATACTATATAGATCAGTGTTAAAAGTTTCAGTTGTTTAATATGTTAATAAATGATTTAAGTCGAAATATTAAAATGTCTCTCTTCTTTGATGATCTCCATTTTATCAAGATGTTTAACGGCTCTCATCATCTAATTTCTTTTTAAAATGATCTTAAAATATTTGACACGGAATTGGGGTTACTGTATAATGTAAATAAATGAAACTATATTCGAATATGCACAAAAATGTTATCCTGTACACAGAATTTGAACGAATAGGTTTTAGAAAGAATTAATGAAAACAAACCTGTAGATAGTTTTGTTGATTGGGAATTTTAGTTCAGAAATCATTTGATAAGACAACTGAAAAGTTCAGTAGTGTGTAGAGTTAACTAAAATAATTTTCACTGGTAAGAGCAAAGGAGTAATAAAATTAGAGAAGTTTTGTCAAACTAATATTGGTTTAATATAATAAAGGCAACTACAAGAACCGTCGAGAGTAATGGCTGCGATGCGATTATTTAGAATTTTATCAATTAGGTTAGATTATAGACTATAATAAGAAGAGTTGTTTGTATCAGAAAACTACGGTCCAGAGTTGATCGAATTACAACAACAAAAAGAAAAGCAATGACATTTTATTATTATTATTATTATTATTATTATTATTATTATTATTATTATTATTATTATTATCGGCCTACCATAATGAGCAAGGTGCACGCATGACGTGAATACTGCCGACTACTACCCGAATTCATATTTATTCCTGAATATAACTATCAAATATATTGAAAATTGCTGTTTTATGGTTGAGAGTGAAAACACATAACACCAGGATAAACTAACGCCCTTCCGTCATTATTTGACCACCGAATAAGTCAATACAAGGGAATGACTGACGAACCATTCACTGAATAATCATACTCTGGCCTCCGACAATCATATTATACCACGAATTTCTCCGACAGCGTTGAACGGTTTGGGAAGATTCAGTTAAATATACCTAAAATTGAAATATCATCGAAAGAGACAACTTCTCAAAATTTTTATTTATTTTATTTAATCATTTTTATTTATTTACTTACTTTCATACACATTTATAAGAGGCTGGTCTGAAAAGATCTCGGCATAACAATGAAAAAACGAATTTATAATTTTAAAATTATTTTTGTTTTCAACGTATACTCCCTTAAGAATAATACATTTATTCCATCGATGCTCCGGCGCCATTATCCCGTCTCTGTAGTGGTTCTCAGAAAGATGCACAAAATACCCCCTCTACGGCTGCAATCACCTCTTGATTCGAAGAAAAACGTTGACCACCAAGGAAGAGTTTTAGTTTTGGGAAGAAATAGAAGTCAGAGGGAGCCAAATCTTAGGAACAGGGTGGATGTTTCAACAATGCATAGTGCAGATCTCTTAATTTTCCCATTGACAAAACACTTTTGTGGGCAGGTGCATTGTCCTGATGAATGATGATTCTGGGGTGTAACAGTGAATCCAAGTGTCATCCATATTAATAAATCAACGCACAAAATCAGTTTTATTCTTGTTAAAACGCTCCATGCTCAGAGATATTCAATTTCAGAGATTTTCCAAGTTCAGAGATTTTCATGCGAGTGCGTTTTTCATCTGCTGTGAGCAAGTGTGGCACCCATCTTGCGCAAAGCTTTTTCATATGCAATTCTTCATGCAAAATATATTCTAAACGTTCTGTTGAAATGCCTATAGTCTCAGAAATTTCACGCACACTTTGACTCGCCGATCATCCAATAACATATCGTGCATTTGATAAACTATATCTGGTATTGTTACAATTTTTGGACGTTCTTCATGTGGATCAGCTTCAAGGCCACGTTTAAACTCGGCATCCCATTTCTTAATTATCTAAAACGAAGGACAAGTAAATACCTACTTTTACAAAGAATTTTCTAACCGCACGATACTCAGATTTATCCTTTTCAAGTGATACAGACAACACTTTTGCTTCGGACAGTTGTATAAAACAAATTACTTGATAGAATGACTTGCAATTTCGCACGGATGTTTATGACAGATGTACCAACGTAGAAAAAAAATCTTGGCGATAATTCTGTCATCTATGGTCTAGGCGGCCGAGAACTTTTCAGACCATACTCGTACTTGCCGCGTGTAGTAAAGTGACTATCGTCCAGTGCATTTTGTGGTGGGTGCGCAACGCTTGGTCAGTAAGACCTCAGTATTTGTGGAACAGGATATAGTCCTTATGTTCAGATAACCTGATATTAGCTGCCCTGCTTGTTTGGCCGTAGTAGGACACTTTCCAATTACAAGGGACCTCGTATAATACAGGTATATCTAGAGGAAACGGGTGGTGTTTGGTGGAGCGGATAAGATATGCCAATGTTTATATGATTTGTAATAAGTTGTTAGGTCATTTTGTTTATGATTTTTGTTAGCTTTTCAGAAGTACCCGGAATACAAGGAATGGGGATAGATTTAGTATAATATCTGTTATGAAGGGGGAGGGGAACTGTGGTTAATACGTTTTAATTTTTTTTTTGATTTTTTGGAGGCTGTAGCCATTGAATATGAAGGTTTTAAGAATTAAACGCCTTACTTATGCATAGGGCTTCTAAATCTATTACCTGATACAATACTTTCACACCACGAGTCCTTTTAGGTATATGCAGTTTCATGTAATTATCTCTTTGAAAGTGTATGAATTTAATTTCCTTTTTGTAACGTGATCATTCCTCTTATCAGTCGATATCACGGAAATTAAAACTCTTCATAATAATTACTTTGCATTAATTTCCTGATGCGTGTCTTCTACATCATCTCTTTTACCCCTGGCCTATAGCAGTAACGAACTGTATATTTTGTTACGCTGGCCACTATTTCACACCAGATCGCCTCAATCGAACTATGATTCATTCGTTAAAATTAATAACTGGATTTTAGGAGCTTCTTTTATAACTTTAAAGTTTGCATCATTAAATGAAAAGTAATTAGATTTTTTTAAACAATTTGTCTAATGTTTAAATAACACAGCTTGTTTCTGATTATAAGCTTCTTGTCTGATAACAGAGGATTTAATTTTTGGAGTACTATTGTTGCGTTTGAAATTTTTGTTCTGATATCCTATGTTCATCTTCCATCTTTATTAAAGTTACTGCCTAGTTATTTGAATTGATCAATTACTATTTTAAGGTAGTCCGGAGTCAGATTTCTTTTTTAATTTTCTGCCACAGCACTTTCGTCTTTGTCAGTAGCATAGGCATTTGTTATAGTTTTTGATATTTGGATGCTAATGGTCAATGCATATTTTTAAAAGGTTTCAGCTAACTTTGTGGTCATTTTGTAAAGATCTGTTTTGTTTTTCTTAAGAGATCAATATCATCAGAGACGTAAATGTTTTATTCTACTTCGTCCTACTGTTAGTCCAATATTCCTTTAATACCACTGCAGTTACAACACATTCAGGGAAGCAAGTAAATAACATTTGTGATAATTTGCATCCTTGTTCATTATGAGTCATTACATGCTGTTTAACTTAAAATAAAGAATCTCCCAGCTAAGTGAATACCACCTTCTCTTCTTCTGGTTTGTTACCAGAAAGGTGACTCGAAGAGTAAGGTTGCCTTAAGCGCATATCTTCCCTAGTTGGTGGAAATGTCAAGTAGACTAATAGTTGCAAAGTGACTGAAGTGTGAAGGGCTACTGCCATGGTTCCCGTCCAGAGCAGAATCTCGTGTTTCTCTCTATTTTCAACCAAAAAAATGAAGGTGAAGACTTTACTCGTAGGAATGCTTAAGACACTGTTATTATTAATCCACTAGGGAGCCAGTTTCTGGGCAGTATTCAGTTGTTTGAATCCGAGGTAACTTGGAGTACTCTTCCCAAACCACATGTGGAAAGAGTACTCAACGATTGGTCAGACCTGATCCTTATAAAGTGTTTTAAGAGTGTTTAAAAAAATAGAATTAGTAATATTTCACCGTTCAAAATATTAGTAATATTCTGAACGGTTGACCTACTAGTATTTAGAGGTAACTAAATAAATAGATGTAATATATGTATATAATATACGTTTTTGTAGAGATATTCCCGATATAACAGAGAGTCAAAGAAGAGAAAGCTGTTGTTCAAAGTAAACTGGAAAATTATCAAAAGTAAATGGGAGTGACGTAGAATATTTCTTGATGGTAATAAAACAGACCTTAGTTTCTAATGCATTGAAATTTACTAAGTAGTCTTCACTCCGTTTTAGGAAAGAAAGTTATCATTATTAAAGTCATTAGTTGTGGAGGATTTGGGTTTCCTCTCATTCGAGCAGGGTTTCGTTTCTGAATGAGTAAGTAGTAGGAAGAGTACTATCATCAGCAAAATTATGCAATAGGATTTGAAATCAGAGACAGCATATCATTGATGTAAAGAATTAAGAGTGCCGATTACAGTATAAAATCCTTGGATCCTCTAGAATTGATAAATAAAATGATGAGAGGAAGCATCTATCACTTACGTAACTGGTAATCATAAATTGCTCGAGCGATACCATAAGATGGTAGTGTGTTCAGCAGGTTATCATGGTAAACACTACCAAATGACTTTGGATTATGGAGGGACCACCCGAGTTTCTCCGAATGTTTCCATAGCCTCAGTGAAAAGGTGAGTGAGATTAGTAAGGAGACCAGCTGTGGAATGCATCTTTAGAGGGACATGGTTTTGAATAGAGATTGGGAGTTTCCAGTGGAATTAGGAATGAAGATCATCATTCCAGTGAGAATTATTTCAGTTAATTTTTCAGTGGAGATATATGGATCAGTAATCTGATCATGGAAAAGAGGCACAAAAATTACTGAGTTCATCATAGTTGATACAATCATAGTGCGATAGAGTAAGACGATGGGACTGACTGGAAGAAACTAGCTACAGACTAAAAGACTAAAATAACTTTTTTTCAGAGTTGCCAAAGGAAGATTCAACATCCTCAGGGTATTTAGATGAGGGGATAAATGAGAAAAGGTCTAGAATGTTAGAGGAGCAATGTTGAATATTGTATGGTATCCCGGTTATTAGGTTAACTACTTGCGATAGATCATAACTGATAGCAAATTATTCCTCTTCCGTTCCGGCTTGATCTATGTAGATAGAGCTGGGTAGTCAGGTTTTCGCTATGAACGTAAAGTCTAATAGGAAGACTGTCCCATAATTTGGTTAAATAGTTTGTATGAAGTCGGTTATTAGTGATCAGTAGTCAGAAACAACAGCAGCATGGTCAGAGTTAGGGGATAGGTAAAGGAAATGAGGACTGTAAAGTGAGGCAATGAATCAGAGCAGATTGAAAAGAAGGGATTTCAGGTTGGATTGCATTTGACAAATAATATTCAATTTCTAAAGTTTCAGGAATATCAGAAAAGGCATGTCCTTCCTTTTTCTGATAATATATCATAGAAGATGTATTTGGGAGAGTTCAGGTGGGCTGCGTTCGTGGATCCGTGAATTGGGGTATTGAAAGGAAAGAATATCAGTTTTTATGCTTAAGTGGTAGTATATATTACTGATGTTTGAATCGATGCCTCGAATGTTGGTGAAATAGAAATTACTGAGTTCATCCTAGCTGGTACAATCCTAGTGCGATAATGTAAGAGGATGGAATTGTCTGTAAGAAACGAGCTGCGAGTTTGTTTTTTTTATTTATTTCAGGAAAGTTTCGTGTTATTTTGTGAAAAATATTTTGTTATGTTTTATAATTTTTTGTGTTTTTCGTTTTTTTTTTTTACTAATGTATTGCGTTTGTTCTTCTAGCAGGTTTATCTGCTCCATTTTATCTCCCTAATGAGAGATAAAATGGAGTTTTGGAGTGAAAAATCAACAACATACCTATGCGATCTCAAACGCTATAAGAACAGTCAACGAGTTCATTTGACGTAAATTACTTAAACAGATTAAGCAGAAGAGAGAATTCTTAAAAAATGTATTTCTTTTATAATTTTGAATAATATGATGATGGATATGAACCATCTGTTGAACAGAACAAATCTTTTCTATTTGCGTATTTATATAGTTATCTGAAGATAGAAAATCTGTAATTCGTCTTAGGAAAAGAAAATTCAATCATCCTTAAATGAAGTTGTTGCGATTAAAAGTTGCAAATACCTATAATAGTATTATCAGTGCTGGATGATTAGATTTGACTTATTAAACATTCCTATTAAAGTTATGCACAAATTAGTCTACCACTTATCAGCATTACAATTTTTCAACTATTTCGATCCTCTAAGGCACTCAAAACTACATCAATCGGGTTGGATCAATCTTCCTCTAGTGTTCTTTCTTCCATATTCGATAAAAATACTAATTTGCTGAACCTTTTCTCTAACTTTCTATTTTAGAGACTATAATTAGCGATTAGAGACTTAGATTGGCCTCCTTTCACACATGAATGATAAAGATGTCAATTTCGTTTCTAATATCTCCATTTTAATATGATTCAGTAACTAATGACGTTTGTTCACAGCCGTATTTTCTTCAGGACTCTCAATACCTCCTGCATTGTTCGTGCCGCAGATTTACAGATTAAATATGGATTCCGTATTAAACTGTTTATATTTCCTTAACTCCTAACAATAACACTATTCTGTATGTCTCTTAGAGAGCTACGAAATTAATAGACATTCTTGTATATTCGCCTGATTTTTTTCCTCTTCTCTTGAAGCGAAATTCTGAAGTTAACTATTATTTGAATTCAGTTTGATTTATCCTGTTTTTTATCTCCTTTTTCAAGCATGTTTGCATTGGGAACTAATTACTTGGCAAGATTTGAAATAGAGAAAAATCCCAGAAGCATTGAACAATGTATTAATAACCATTATTTACAAAAAAAAGTGAAAATGAGAATATCAAAGATAATATATTATTATTTGACATCTCCATGGATTCCAAACCTCATCGAGGGAGAGTGCGCTAAAAGCATCGAACGATTGGTGCCCTTCTAACTACTAACCACGATCAAACTTGCTTGACTTTTTGTAACAGAGACTCTACCATTCGACCAACCATTGCTGACTGGATTAAGCTGATAGGATTGTTGGGATGTAATGGAAGAATAAAGTCGAAAATAGAATGGATTGTAGAAAGTAGGGGAAGATCTTGGTTCAGCAGTGGACAGATCCAGATTGAAACATATTATGATTACGCTAATCCGATAACCCAGAATTCGACCAGACCTTCTGAATTATACAGTTAAGCAACAGCAGAACCTTGGTAATTACACAGTTGAAAAATACTTGCAGAATATCATCTCCTTCAGCTAGTTTTCCACATTGTCGGTTTCCGATGACTTTTTCTACTACAATTATTTACGCCTTATTGTATTCTGTTTGAATGTTTTCTACCACAGCTATGTCTTTCTCACCTCATTTAATACCCATTTAAAGTAATGGCTACCTAATAGTTCTGTCTTCAGTTTTCATATTAACTTTATCATTTCTGATTCCTTTCTTAATATTATTTTCTTAATTTCTAAACTTTATGAATAGCTCTCACTACCATTTGGTTCTTGATAATATTTCTTTTTCTTCTTAGTTAAATCTCCCTGTAATGTTTTTTAGAAACTTTCACACGTTAATTACCATTCTTTTCTGTATTCTCTCAAGTCCTTTACTAACATTTTCTAGCTTGCTAGGTACCTGATTTCTTTTCTATGACCCTATTGATTATTGTATCCTTTAAAACAACATTAACGCATACCTCGATTCCATTTCAGAATCAATCTCATTATTTCATTAGAATTTGCCACTAAACTGGGGTAAGAAGCAAATGTAACATTTGCTTCTCCCCCCCCAAGCCTTTAATTTTTTTTTTTTTTTTTTGTAGAATAATATTTGTGTATTTGCCCCTCATCGTGCTAATGTTACGCTTATCAAGCTTTCTTCAGTGGGAATCGAATAAATAAAAAGGTTTGGCTGTTTATAATGTTTTAGAGAACACCAAAACCATAATCAATAACAAACTCTGAAGTTTTTTTTTCTTTATTCTTAAGAATACATGCTATTCGCGATAATCGTTCTATTACCAACAAATCTGCTTACATCGTTTCATTCAGTAAGTCGTTTTTTCAAGATGATCCGACTCACTTGGTAACTAAATGTGCCTTTGCATATCTGGTAGCTTTGAGCTCAAACACACCTACAGTTACAGAAGGTATCTTTGTGCACAAAAGAAAACGGCACTATCTGCACGCGAAGCACGTGGTTGCTATACGAAACAATAGCATACACGCTATAGATATATTTGTTCAGTAACCAAAACTTCACGTAACCTAGAAGACTTGAATACAGACACAGGATGTGCTCCACTGAAGCCACATCGACTCTGTGTATTGAGAAGACAGATGGCTCCCAAAAGGAAGAAATGTTTCTAAAGTCGAATTACAGATGTGATGTTTGCAACTTTCTTCTGTAGACTGTAGGTGAAACAAGTATCAGCATCACCCAATACGTAGCACTGGAAGTGTTTACTTGTCCGTCCCTTTCACTCATTGTCGATGGTCTTATACTTGGTTGTAGGTTATTTCTTAGAAGCACGCAATAAATCAAGGACGTTTCACTTTTATAGAGTATAAAACCACATCCCTTTCTGTGAGAGATCGTCTCGTGTTTCAATTGTTGCTGGGTAATTGAAGCCTACTTCGGAATCATGAGGATCATCACCGTTACAGTTCTCCTTGCCTTCTTTTTGGCATTTTATTTGGTATCAGCTAGTGCAGAAGAAAACGGCGAAAGTAAAAAAAAGTGTAAGCAAAATACTTCAGATGTTGTAAGAAATATTTCTTTGCTAATAATCATTCTGTAATCATTGTGTAAAGGATTTGAGAACTGAAATATCTTCAGATTAATTAACATACTTAAGTAACCTACTTAAGTTACGCTTTATTTATTTTTACCGAAGAAGATGTAATTAATCTTTACAAGGTTAAGTAAAAATGATGCTATAAATTGGCGTGGAACAGTTTCACAGATAAAGTAGTTGATTCAGAATATAACCAATGTACTAAAACTTCAAATTCTTACTGAATTGCATCTGGTATAATCGAAAAAGAGTTTTCCAGTTTAATCCACATCTCAAGGTCAAGTTCAGGAACAAAGTGGTTTAAATTTTTCATATATTAGGTATCTATTTACCAGTAATGAAATATGAGAAAAGGAAATTGAGAATTATAGAATTATGAACCAAAATTAGTTCGATTCGTAAGGGATAATCAAACTTTAAATAACATTTATTGGATAAAAATAGTGAAAGTAATTTTTATTTATTAATTTAATATTATTATAAGGTCACCTCACTGAATCTGCAGACTCATCACTGAAGGTCATCTGACTTTCAGCACTAATTCATTTACACCATATCTGACCCATTATGCTTTGAATCCATTCACTTCAATGCATTTACAGCTGATTTTTACAACCCATTCTCGAGACCCAACCGTCATCTCCACAACTAACTACACACCAAGCAAAAAAGGAAAGCCAGCTCTCGCGCCTTTGCGAACTCATAAACTTTTACTTAACTTACTTAGTTATTTGCTGAAAAACTCTCGACGTATGAATTCTATAAAACCCTATAAGCAACTTATATCTCTCTATCATATCTACGTTCTTCGTCTCTTAACCTCAAATCTTTAATATCTTCTCCTAGATATCGTGGCCGAGTGATTCTCGTATCTGCTCAGAAACCAATAGGCTGGATATTCCAATCTCCCAGTGCACATGAATATTTATGATTGTCTTTAGGTGGGAGATGAGTTTCTTCTCCCGATGTGAGGCTCTCGTGTAGCTTATTGCAGACTGAAAGTGGCCTGAAAAAATTTCATTTTGTCTATAAAACAGGAGACTTTAGAATATGAAAAGTCTCCAGAGCTATCTGATTTTGGATTTTTATGTTATAAACGAGAGGTAGAAGAACCTATAGCACATTGGTGTGATGCGTAGGGTGAAGGTGTAGAAAGCTGATCCACAGAGCACAGTTAATGAGAAAGAGGAGAATTATTCGATTATCTTCAAGGTCGTAGTGAAAAGGGATGTTGGAGAGCTGATGCCGTTTGTTTTAAAAGAAAAATCTGACCGTGCATTATGTTTTATGTATTACTGGAGATAGCAGTGATTTGAAAGCTCTCACCCGAGAGAAAATCCCTAACCACATTTTCGTGGCACTAAAGGTAACCACTTTATCCCTGCCTTATTGAAGGATGGTATGGATCTCAGTGCTTGAGGTGTTTATAGCAAGTGATCGCTAAACATAAGCTGGCAGAATGCTAAATAGTTTGGCTAAATAGAATGATAATAAAGGTAATGAAAGAATAGGAAAGCAAGCTACATTTATTTACATTTAAAGAAGCAGAAGTGACATTATATATGTATTAACAGTATTCTGGTGGTACTTTTCTTCATTTAATTCTACTCTTTATTAATGCAAGCAATAAAGAAATGCAAGCAGAATTATTGCCACGAAATAATTCATAGTTAAATGTGTGGCTAATGAATAGCAGAAAAGGTATTTTAGACTTCATACCAAGTAGAACTAATTATTAGTCGATTTTTAGAAAAAAGAAACATAATAAAATAGAATACAATAATGTGAGAGTAAAGGAAATAATCATGATTATATATTTGGCTTAATGACTTTGTGATGTTCTGCGCATTTATGGAGACACCTGTTATATAAATTTTTGCCAATTCTAGTTTTAAATTAATTCGTTATTCCCATATTATTTTCGATCCAAATGCCAACAATGCTGTTTATTTATTTATTTCCACAGGTAGAAAACTGGAAAAATGTAAAGAAGAAACCAAAATAAGCGATAAGGTACAAGACGTCATTCTTTAGTTAATATCATTTAAATTATGTTATATTAATTAATTTTAAAGGCAATTTTAAAGGCTCACTTAATATATGAATAAACAGAATACATTTCACTGTATTTTGTTTCTTTCGAAGATATCGAAAGCGCCATCTATCTGAATGCTAATTAAAATGAACTTTAATTTAGTAAATTTTTAGTAAATTCATTAATTTGTCTAACAAATTTAATGTAATTTTGAAGTTTTCAAACAGTTTTACAATGCTCTCATACAACAGAAGCATATTTAATTCTGATGATTTTTAAATTCCGATGTCATTTGTTCAAGGTTATCTTCAAAATTTTCTTCAGTAATACTCCATATACAGAGATTTTCAATATTCGTAAGTGAATATTTGTTGTTAATCTGTGGTGATGGTGACGTCAGCTGCGTAGTGTGCGTCTAATTCTTACAGTATGTGACAATAACAGTCTAAATGTGTGATGACCATCTAATTTCACTTGGATGACAATCTGTGTTTACTTTAATATAAATCAAATTAATAGCAACATGATCATCAAAAAGGCCAGTTGCTAGTACCTTTTTTTAGACTGTCGTCCATTTAATCATTCGTAATATTAATTGCGATTATTTTATCTGCCCTTACACTTCTGTTATTTCGCGATAATATTTACAATCAACAAAATTATAATTAATATCATGTGACTTCATAAATCATACCATTGATGTTCTAACATTGTCAACAACATGTTCCATAATCGCTTTCAATTATTGATCATGTTAGGCTGTTGGAAAATCGATAGTCAAACTTCTGATACTTTTGAATATTTTCGAAAATCTTCTTCTTCTTATTGTGCTATCTTCTATCGAAGGTCAGCGACCATCTTGGCGAACAAACTGCGCTCTTGTGTTAATCTGAGCAGTTGTGCACTGCTCTTTCCTGTCCACGTCTTGATGTTGTCAAACCATGATATTCTTTTTCTTCCTCTAGTTCCTTTGCCATCAATTCTTCCTACCAAAATAGTTTGTAGAAGTTGGTATTTGCTGTTTCTCATGATGTGTCCAAGATATGATGTTTTTCGTTTCTTGATTATTTGTACAAGATGTTTAGCTTTGCCAATGGATTTTAAGACATTTTCATTGGTAATTTTTTCTGTCCATGATATCTTTAGCATTCTTCTGTATAGCCACATCTCAAAGGCTTCGATTTTCTTGATGGTTGTCGCCTTCAATGTCCATGTTTCAACTCCATAGAGCAGAATAGACCACACGTAACATTTTCGAAAATACTTGCAGAAAATTACATTTTCATCCATAGCGCTAGGTCTTCCCAAGAAAGATCCTCCGAAAGTTGATCATATTGGAGTAAAATATAGTCAATTATTTACTTATTTTTGCATTTCCATTTTTTTTTGTGGTTTATACGTACCTTTTTATTATATTTTGTTAACATTCTTATATAAATGTCAAAGAGTTTGACTTCTTAACACAAAATATATTTATTTATATATTTATATAAATATTGTTTACTAAGGTAAAAAACCTTAAAGTGCTCGTGTTCACTATACGAGACAGAATGAGCACCAGCACCTGAGAAGGCCTACTTAGACAATGTTTAAGTAAAAGAGCAAATATTGAGCACTACTTTAACGGGAAATATTATCTTAAAAATGCAAACTAGTCTGTTGCATTATTACTACAAGACACGCTCTGAATTTTCATGGATGAACAAATTACTATGAATAATTAAAGGATATCTTAATGCATCATCTTACAATTATATTTGAAAACAATCGTAATATAATAAGAAAATTTATACTGCAATATGATATGCAAACTCTTCGTTGTAACACAAGGATTTACAGTATCAAAGTTTAGAAATCTTATTATATTTCTAAACTTTGTTATTATATTTCTGTTATTATTTTATTATTTCCTATGTATTTATGTAATATTGACACCATATCATGCAGATAAATTATAACATTAAATATTCCGCGCAGCTAGCTGAGTGGCTATGTGCTTTGCAACCATATACCTGGGAAAGAGTGTCCTGGGTTCGATTATCGTCGCCCACCTGAGGAGCTTAAGGATCTTTCTCAGACGTAGCCAAGTTAGCCGGTATTGAGCGTGGACAGCAGGGATTTTTCCCACCAGTTTATCTGGAGCTTTTCATCACGCAAGCAGGCAAACCGGCCTCGTGAAAACACACGGAAATCCAGGAATACTTATGCCCGTCCCGAGACCGCAATTTTTTTTTGGGGGGGGGGGGATTGAGATGGTGCCGTACCTCCCCGTAGAAGAGGCCTCACGGCCGTTATATCATCATGCGCATAAATAAATAAATAAATAAATAAATAAATAAATAACAAGCAATAGATAAGATTTCATGGTTCATATCTCCTCTAATGATAGGGACATTAACAGTATTAATTTTATGTTAGCGAAACAATAAGAATGCCATGACAAGGAAATACATCTGTTTTATACATTTATATAGAATAACTTACACAAAATATATTATTGCCAGCATATAGATATTTTAGACTTTATCTGTGTTTCTATTTTTTGTAACAGACAATGGAAGCATACATGACATCTCTCAAAGCGTGTATGAAAAATTCTGGTAAAGAAGAATCAGGGGATAGTGAAGCGAAGGTAAGACATAATAATTATCCTGTAAAGTTGGCACTGATACAGCCAGTAGAATTATTTTTTGACAATATCATGTAGAAGGGAGGTTCAATCAGTCATTTCATACATCGTAGTACTGGCGTATTGCAATTTCAAAACCTTATCTAACACAATGCAGAAATTACTCCTATTTCTCAAACAAATGAGAAAGCATCCATGAATTATCATCTCTATGGTATGTCTTTTAGCAGTGAATATTTACTGCGTACAACAAAGATTCAAGAGTTTTTAGTTTTTGTATTGTTTGGCACTAATTTCACACGAACATCATTCTACAGATTTTTGTGTAAATCTACGATTGTCAAATCTACTTTGTAATTGAATCCACTGCATTACTCTCTGTAAAATATGTGTTTAAAAATTGAGTTTTTGAAGACTAATTTCGACAGAACAGCGAACATTCCTAAGAATATCTTATTTCTTATTGAAGTGATAATTAGTGATACTTATTTTGGCTAACTATCTATGACTCGATACCGGTGGTGACTAAATTTCACTCTCAATCTCCAAAAAAATTAAATCGTTTAAACGATTTATTTCATACAGGATAATGAAAGCTTTTAACGGCTTGTTTGAGGATAACGTATTTCAGCAACCGCTTCCTTTCATCAACATCGCCATCCTCCTCTTGATCACAATAATCTTAATCAAAAATATAAATATTTTGATCTCATTCAATCTCATCTCATCTCATCTCTCATTCTTTAAATAATGACGTTTATGAGCAGTGTTGGGTCTCCTTTTTTCTGAGATTATAATTTAAAATAAGGGTCATTCCGAAACTCATTAATTCAAACGCAATGTGTTTTGAGTGCTAATGGGCTTAAAGCCTCTCAAGTGTGGTTTTATTTCCTAATCTGTCAATTATAGTTTAGTATAAAATGGTGTACAATCGAAGTTAGATTTATCTAGTTTTTTGCAGAGTAGATGAATATAATATAATATAATATAATATAATATAATATAATATAATATAATATAATATAATATAATATAATATAATATAATTATATTCGTCATTTAATTACACGAAAATGAAAATTTACCCTAATAAATAGAAATGTCTAGAATTCATTTAATTCTAACTTGAATTAGAAGCGACCTTGAGAAAGTTGAAACGACGAATTAATTGCATTCGTCTAGACTCTAGACGAACAGGCATAATATTTTTAGACTAATAAATGACTAATAAATAAAATAAATAAATGAAATTCTGGTTGAATACGATGCATTAACTTAAGATTCATTAAAATTGTTGTCCAGATCAGGACACGTACAAAATAAATAACAACAACAGTCCTTGATCATCTCTCGCCTAACGTGCTCTCATACACGGCTTTCTTTTTCATTGTCTTTTTATAAGTATTTTCAAGATTGCGTTTTGCTTCAATTTTGCAAGCACCAATTGAAGAGTGCTTTCTCAGCACTCTTCATTTGGTTTGTGTCCAAAGTTAGCATGGAGATCAACTCTGGAACAAATGGTTAGGAATTCATATTGGTGGTCATTAATTAGAGGGTCTCCAAGTAGTGAAGATGCTAACTGTTAATAACTTTCTGTTTTATTTGTAATAGTATTTAAGGGAAGGCAATGGAACGAAGGTCTGATGGTTGTGTTTATCCTCCTGTTAGGAATATGCTGAATGTAGTCTTACTTCCTTGTTATTAGGTAGCTGCCAGGGAAGAATTGCATTAAACTACAATCGAGATAAGATGGAATAAGAAAAACTGTTAATGTGTATAGTCAATTTATATATTTATAATCTGAACCATACGTTCAAAACTTATGGACTAATAATGACATCTGACCATACTATGATATGTCAATGAATTATGCATTCGGGACATTGGTAAAAATGACTGCATCACCTAGATACATTTCAGCAAAATATTTAGCCAAATATTGGCTAATGACATTTATTGAAATTTCAGCTCAGTCAGAAAATGCCTAGATAGGCCTAGGAAGTTGAGAATTATTATCGCAGTTTTGGATAATGAAACCAATTATCAAGTCTTTAAACAGCCTCCTGAGTGCTGAAGTTAGTAGCAAGACTTTACACAAAAATACTTAAGTATGCATTCTTCGTTTCTAGAAAGGACAGCTGCACCTTAGCCAGACATTAAATATTACAATCAGCAGTACAGACTATAATGATCTAAAGCACCTCGAGACTTTTCCTGTGCTGCGTTGATTATACATGAAATTTAATGAATGATGTGTAACGATCTGGACGAGTGTCTCATAACAAGACTTGGCATTTGGTTGTAAAACATGCAAGAGAGAATGCGAGTAGAATAAAATGCTTGTGTACAATGCAACGCTTTCTGGAGTGTAGTAGTTTAGCAGTTTTGGTTTCAGGAAAATCATGTACAAAAATTAGACCTCCATGCACAGGGCATCAAAGGTAGAAATTGTGAAAATCTGAATAGGAAAATCCATTTTAATCCGAAACTGTACTTCTGCCATTAATGTAAGGATAAATTCTCTTTCTCCGAAATAAATTTCTGCTCAATTCTAATTTCAATAAAATGTAGAAGTATGTGATAAAATGACTATTATATAGGATTATATGTATAATCGTATGGATGTATCTTTACAACGAATTAAATGTAAGTATTAGTATAAACATGCTATATAAATATGAGCCCTAAAATCTATGTCAAATGTGAAATTAAGTAAAAATTTAGGAAAGCATGTTGTAAAATATCTTTTTTATTTTCTTATTTGTTTTCAGAAGGAAAAACGTAAAGCGTGTAGGAAGGTAAGTTTATTATATTTTATTATATTATATTATATTAAACTCTGTATAGCCGTTTAGGACATACTTCAGGCGGCAGCCAGAAGACAGGCTTGTGAAATGTATAGTCGATATTTGCTAAAATAAAGAGCCAAAAGGCTTCATTTCGGGATGCAAAATTATATAAACCAAGTGGATATTAAATCCAGCATTATTTCAAAGTCGAATACAGAGTGTATAAAAATCGTGTACGAAATTTGATCAGACAGCTTACTTGAATACATTAGCCGGAAAATACGAGTTGCCCTAGCCCCTGGATTGGCAAACGTTTTAGACCATTCACCTGTCCATGGAATCCTTGATCCTTCATCGATCCCATCATTTTAAATAAATATTATCAATAATAAATTTCTCGATTTAAAAATAATAATTCCTTCATCCTTTTACTTCATTACTACTTCTCAATAAGAAATACTTAAAGAAATTTATAAAGACATTAAAAGTTTAAACACCCCATTTGACCCTTAGACATTTATCGACCTCTTGGATAGCCGCATCGACCACTTTGCCGACCCCTGCCCTAGCCGGACCATATATGGACGCTTGGGCAGCGATCATGTTCTCCTATTATAAGGTCTGGCTAGGACGACTCGTAAATGTCGGCAGTGTATCCCGTAAGCTCTGTGGTCAAATCTGGTACGAAACTTTTATAGCTTCTGTATTCGGCTTTGAAATAATGCTGGATTTAATATCCACTTAGTTTATATAATAGTATAGTCGATGTATTTCTTAAGATAGTCAATCTCATTTCTAATCTAGACACTAATTGGGGGAATTTTTTTTTTTGTACCCCTTCCTTCGACCGGTTCTTGAGTTAGTTGATGTCGCTCCCGGGAACAGTTTTATTCATCCAGGAAACTCGGTTTTCAGCCTGTCCAATTCAAGAAAATCGACCGTAGAACCGGCACTATCTCAGATATTATTATAAGGTGTTACGTTAGTGACCACGAAATGGCGACACCTGCCTGCTTGCTTTTCTTCACCGAATGACGTTAAGAATTAGTGATAGTTTGAGACTCGTTATCTCTGTCTACCGGTTGAGAATTAACTGCCTCCACAGTCTACTAAAGTTAGTCTGGGCTGAAACGGCTTCGTTTACTCTAATATACTAACTGCATAAAAACTAAACCATTTAACGCCTTTATTTCCTATAGGTAATAAAGGCGTTAGAGGGTTTAGGTTTTATTTATTTTGTATATTATAAATTAATCTGCATAAAAATATCCAATACTTAACAATTTAGTCATCAAAAGATTCATTATTTAATTTTTTTCAGTGTCTAGTTTGGAAGCGGTTTTGCCTTTCGCCTCAAAAATATCTTCACGAGAATTACGAAAGAAATACAGTCCATGCAAACGAATTCAGAATATTTTAAAATTTATTGTCATGTTAAGTGTAGAGACAGTTCTAACTAATTGAAGTGCTCAGTAACTCCATCATTTGTGATAAAGCAATATTTCCGTCATCACTTATTGCTTTCAATTTAATAACAATCCCGTAAAGGAATTGAAGCTTTTTTTACCGCTCAAGTAGGTGATCCCTTCCCTACATATATAAGTGCAGTTAGTGGGCAATTGATTACCTAGAATCATAGAAAGAACTCCGAGTGTGTGTTCTGAACAGCAGGAATTCTTAGTCTTTGGAGGAGGAAGGAAACATTAAGAGAAAGGCTAATCGAAATATCAATGGTAGATGGAATGAAAGAATAGGATAAGAAGTTGGTACAATAAGATCGAAGCAGAATGTATATAAATGGAGACCAGCACCTTTTCGTGTATTTATGTGTTTAAAAATTGTATCACGAATTTTTACCTTTTATGGGAAACATAATAAAAACCAAACCTGGCTTGTAAGTTGGGATTTGATCTCTGCCAAAATATATGTTTAAAGTGCATGAAAAGGCTATATGAATTTATATGACATTATTCACTTACACAAATGACACTAAAGAAGATGTCTATCCCCGACTCATGTTACTAAAAAGAGATATTTAGACTCTATATTGAGGATGAAAAATGATTTCCAGTCATTACTGAGAATATACCATTTAAAAATATTCTTTTGCGGCACAATGACAATAAAAAGCAGCATCAAAATATAGTGATGTTTTCAGCTCAGGAAGTTAAGCCTTTTAGAGATTACCTGAGTGAAAAATTTATTAGGACAATATCAGGCTTAATTTAATACCCTGAAATAATACTTAATTCAAAACAAGAAAAAAAATCAACATATGAGTAAACAACGTTCATGTAATTGGAATTTTTAATTATTTTAAAACAGCATGGGATAAATTTTGTTCCTAACATAGCACGTGGAATATCTGATATCGAATACGAAATTCTTATAAATAAAATAAAAAAATGATAGCTTAAAATAGTTTTTCTGAGTGGATTTATTCTTTTGTGAACATTACTAAAGACGTTATTCTTAAACAGCACATCAAACAGCAATTAATAAAAATAAATAAACACTTTTGTCATAAATAAATGAACCTGACACCCGAGCTAATCAGATTGTAAATCTGGTTAGCAATATTTGGCGTTATATATAACCTTACAAGATTCTTTACCCCAAATGACTTTTAATTTATATTACAATTTAATTTATCTTACTCAGTGCAAATAGCATAATTAAAAGAAGAAACTTAATTGTAATAAGCTAAAGTTCAATTATAATCCGTGTTATATCCCGCAATGAAGAAATAAATATTTATTTATTTGCGCTTGGATATTTGCAGGACATATGCGAGGAAAAGAAGGAAGACGCTGATTTCCAAAAGCTTTGTGTGAGTGTTACTTTTATTGTATTGTTTTCTTTTTATGTGTAGAGAACTAGATTGTCTATCTTCATTTCTTAGATGTAATGGTCATATTTATATAAACATACAGAAAATGCATTACAAAACATATAGCAACTAACTGCAGTGTATATAGAATTGGTTAATAAGAAATGAGTAAATGCGATTAACGTTTCCTTGAACAGCTTGAGTTGTGTTCTCTGAAAAGCTAATGTAAAGAAGAAGATCCCAGATCCCACAGTACAAAGAAAGATTGAATAAATGAAAAAAATTATAAGTTGTTGCTCTACTGTTTCATAGATTTTTCTTAGCTAAAATAGCTTCCGTTATTCCTGCACAAAAAGTGTGTATAAAATACTGTCAATATCACACTTTTAGCAGCATCAACCTATCAAAATAACAGAACGCCCATTGATTGAAGTGATTATGTAAGAGAGAGAGAGAGAGATTATCACTTTCGTCTTGGTTTATTTTCAAAATTGCATTTCATCAGATGCCTATTGTTTGGTGTCCCATGTTGAAAATTCAATTCCATCTAACATTTTTTTAAAGAGAGAAATGTCAGTCCTAACAATATCATAATTCAAATCTTTAATTCTTTCATAAGATATTGGTAAAATGACAGGAAATCACAAACACAAAAGTGATACAAAAATGAAATATTTCTGTAATTAACCGACTGTTCATAACAGGATCATGTAATGTTGGCAGGTGATACTTTTATTTCAAATGTATTCGATGCTCTCCATGGTTTTTATTTCTACTTCAATGCCTTCAAGATCTTACTTCCAAGTCTGGTTTTATCTTTGGATATGAGCTATGAGTAACTGTGAATATCCCACTCTCCCCCAATTTCCATTTTTTTTTTTTTTGCTAATACGGTAATATCTGAAGAGTGTGTTTATTAGTTATCAATAATGTTTGAATCGTAGTTTTGTAAGATGAACTGAATAAAATTAAAAGCAATCTGGTATGTAATGGATACAACAAAACTATTATTCAAAAATTATTGATAATTATCATACTATAATTATCATTAGATTGTAGTCCGGTGGAATGATTATAATCATTCCACCGGACTACAATCTAATGTGAAAAGAATTTCATTGACCTATCTTAAAGGAATCTCGGAACAAATAACATGGATTGCACGTAAATTCAATTTAAATGCTTCCTTCAAGCAAACTCGGAAACTGTCTTCCTTCCTACCATCAACAAAGGATACATTACCACCTCTTTCCTCATCGGGTGTCTATCAAGTGTCCTGCTCATGTCATCATATACTTAGCTGTGACCGAGACCCGAGCTAATACACTCATGATTTATGACTCGATTCATCTTATGAATGTAGTTAACGCTACATTGGACATTGTCAAGGAGAGAGAGAGATGTACAAGTAACATTTGATGAAATATATATGGGAAGTTTGGAATAAATTGTATATAATTTTTAGTTGAGATTCTAAGCCTTGAAATATACTTTAAAATTTATTTTGATTTATTCTTCCTCTTTTTTTGCTGTTACTTTGGTCTATTTTAATAACTAGAAACGTGTTCCCATGGTGAAAACTATGTTCATATGCTGGAAATACGAACGTTGTTTTCGACATAGACTAGTTCTTTAACATCTAGTTTAACGTTTGAGTCATCTAGTTTTAAAGCAGGTCGCTTTAAAACTAGTATGCAACAATTCATACCATTCATAATCTGTCTGTATGTCAGTCTTTCTATTTGCAAAATAATAATAATAATAATAATAATAATAATAATAATAATAATAATAATAATAATAATAATAATAATTATTATTATTATTATTATTATTATTATTATTATTATTATTATTGTTATTATTATTGTTATTATTATTATTACTTGCATGTGAAAAGGTAATAATAATAATAATAATAATAATAATAATAATAATAATAATAATAATAATAATAATAATAATAATAATAATAATAATTATTATTATTATTATTATTAT
This sequence comes from Typopeltis vanoorti, assembly GCF_054136105.1. Taxonomy (NCBI): domain Eukaryota; kingdom Metazoa; phylum Arthropoda; class Arachnida; order Uropygi; family Thelyphonidae; genus Typopeltis; species Typopeltis vanoorti. The sequence continues at coordinate 50,178,964 of NC_143562.1, read as the reverse complement.
TATTATTATTATTATTATTATTATTATTATTATTAATACCTTTTCACATGCAAGTAGTATATTTTGTGATAATGTGTTCTCTTAATGATCTCTTAAACAGGAGTGCTTGGAAAAGAAAAGAGGAAAAACGGGAGAATAATAAGAAGAAGAAAATCCAAAGCAGGAATTAAACACGAAAGTGTTATAGACAAGATTGGACCATCATAGATTATACTGCTATATGAAACACGCTGATTTTCTTTTAGTTTAAAACTCTTTATGAGAATGGAAAATACATTCCTTTTAAATGATATTTGTCCTTGTAACATTAAACAAAATAGCTGACATGTAATCCATTTGTATAAAACGAGACAAATAAAATATTTTCTTAAATTGCATACAATACACCTGATATATTTATATAGCATACCAATTTTTTGGCTCTTGGGAGAAGATTATGAGATCGATAATCACCATTTAAGGTTTAACGTTTTGCATGTATTTTTGTTTTGAATATAAAGTTTTAAATCTTTTATTAATTTTTACTGTATGTAAATGAGTAAAACCATGAGAAAAACAAATAACGCATTCTCTTCGAGATACTTGAAGGAAATCTCTTATATGACAAAAGCTATTTAGAAAATGGGAGGGAAATGAACTTTCGCTATACAGACATACTAAACCGATTCTGCTGTAAGTTATAAGAGATTTAACTTCACAGTCAAATATGTCTTGCGATTATTATTTATATATTATTGCATAATATTTCTTTAACATATAATATTTCCTTCATTGAAGTTAATGAAACCTCAAACCTTAATTTATTTCGTTAATAATGAATTTTATATAAGTATTGAAGATTACATCGATGCTCAAATTTGATGTATATCAGAAGTACTTGCTGTTATTGCAATCTTGAAGACACTCGTTTTTTGTAGATTCGATTTACCCCGTCAATAAAACTGAAAGTTGAGTTGGAAATGTAGACGGAATAACCGAACCTATCACAGACAGTGTTTGATGTAAACTGTGTATGTTATTCGATTAGTTGCTTGAGTTTCGAAGAAGCAAAAACCAAGTCTCAGACCACCAAATTCACCTTCATCAGAAAAGGACTTATAAAGATTCTTTCCCAGAAATATTTGAGTCCAGATCTTACAAACCTGAAGGGTTGGGGTCAGACAAATATGATAGCTGGCTATGGAACATTTAGGATAAAGATTTCACGCAACTGTTACCTTCTGATTTTTCGGCATAGAACTTCCAACTTTGAAGATTATTTTCTAGGTTTTATTTTTTATAAAAATGGTAATCACTTCATCTAATTTGAAAGTGAATTGCCCTGTAAAAATCCTTCGTTTCAGGATAAAGACATTTGAATACGACACTTTCTTCTATTTAAATGATTACGAGATGCAGATCTAGATTCCTTTTTTCTTCTCACAATGATGATTATAAGAAACATTTAAAAGTACTTATTTTTTAAACAAAGTCATGACAACTAAGACGAGTGACAACCTAATACTATGTTTTCTTAATTAATATTACTACATAGAAGAGTATTACTACATAACACAAGTAAAAATTTAATAAATAAATTAAGATTTAATTTAAAATATACGGAGAATTCTTGGAGTTATTTTTCTAAACTCAAAAATCAGTGAATCAGAGAATATGAAACAAGACTAACATACTTTTAAAGAATTTTAATTTGCAAAAAATAAATCAAAATTCAATATTTAAAACTTCTTAAGAACTGTCATACGAAAGGGTTTCATCAGTGTTAGAAGTTCTCAAAATCTGAATTAAATCACCAAATGTTTTTTTTTATATTTTATTTCCCCAATAAGAACAATAAATGAAATAAAAAACTTTTAGTACTGATCCTTATTAAATACACGCTGCATCACTCTAATTTAATTACATATCAATTAAAGGTTAGATTATGTGTTATAAAATCTTGATTGATCAGTGGTAGAAAAGGATATAATCAATTATTATGAAATGTTATTATATATTCTCTTGAATTGTTATATTCTTGATTACAAACAAAATAAAGGATGAGAATTATAGCCTATTTCAACTGCATATGGAACACATTCCACTGAAATATTATTATTATTATTATTATTATTATTATTATTATTATTATTATTATTATTATTATTATTATTATTATTATTATTACCCAAGACTAAATGGAGTCAAAGACTCATCTGGGAGTCCTTTTATCATACACACAGCTCATCATACCGTGCTTTGAACACATTCAAACTCCCTGCCAGCATCACACTCTCAGGCAAGGCATTCCAATCCTTTACAACTCTGCATGAAAAAAAATTGCCTCTCACTCCCCTACTCACAAATTCTTTATACAGTTTCCAGGGATGACCTCTGGTTCTCCCTCGATCTCCCACTATTTTCTGTAGAACTTCTCCAGCATTGATCCTATAACAACCCCTTACCGACTTGTAGGTCTCTATCATATCTCCCTCTTACTCCTGTCCACCAGACTCTGCAAATTGCATTTCCTCAATCTTTCCTCATACTCGACATTCCAGAGGTCAGAAACTACCTTAGTCAGTCGCCTTTGGACACTTTCCAACATCTCTTCATCCTTCTGAAAACCAGGTGACGAAATCTGGGCACAATAGTCTATGTGTGGCCTAATCCAAGCCTTTATACAACGGAACAAGAATCTCCCTACTTCTACACGTCAATGTCTTCCACATCATTCCCAGAAGCCTTTGTGTTGTCTTCACAATTTTGGATACGTGTCCCCTAAATTTCAGATCCTTATCCATTATCACCCCAGATCTCTTATTTCCTCCAACTCCAAAAATATATCCTAACCAAGCATAAATTCTGCATCCCATCTTTGTTTTCAAATTTTAAAACTTTACATTTTGCAACATTGAACTCACATCACCGTTTTAGTGCCCAATCACTTAATTTATTACAGTCTTCCTGCAAGGACACAACATCCTCACTACTCATCATGGTTCGTCCCAACATTGCATCATCTGCAAAAAACTGAATATCTCCATCCAAATCTTCACCTATATCACTAGCATACAAGTTAAACACCTCTTGCTCACTTACAGTCAGTCTCTCCACCCCATCATCTACTGCTCTCAATATCTCCATGAAGTCATATTCACAAGATTGAAAGAGTGTGTGTGAACTTCTCATTAAGTATCTCCACCACACATTCAGCAACAGCTGCCTTTATGACCTTTTCTCCAATCAATGTCATCCTTCCATAATCATTCTTTCTTTTGCTGGCTACATATCGAAAGAACTCCTTAGAATTCTTCTTGGCTTCATTAGCTAACTGCGGTTTATACCTCTATTTAGCTACCTTCACCAATCAAGATACCCTCCTTGCCTGGTCGTTGTAGACCTATTAAAATGTACAAGTATCCTCACGTTGTCGAAAGGAATCGATCCTAGGACACTCCTTCCCCCATTATCCCATAATACTAAATGTATTATAATACCACCAAACTTAAACATGATAAAATTCTTCCACGAACTCAATTGCTGGCTTTCATGCTAAGAATTATGCTCAACAGAATATCTAATGATAATCGGCGACATAAACATATAATATTACAAACGAAAACCAGAACGACGCTGTACAATACATCGACACGCTATCCATGTATCCATAAGCTAATATCAATCATAACGTCATGTACTCGAGAAGAAATATTCGGAAATACTATCACTGTTTCCTACCTAGGTCATAATAACATCCGAGTACCCCCAAATAGTTACATTGCTGTAGTCATAAAGTTCAAAGTAGCAGATCATTACTTCACAGCTGCAAACTAGGGACCCTAAGACAATATCCATGCAATGCTCTACCTACAGAAAGCAACATAAAACAATAATAGAAATATTATTGTTTTATGTTAAGAAATATTCAACCACGAAATAAGAGAAATCGACTGGGAACACATGCTATCACTAGATTTGACTCACACTGGAGGAAAAATATAAGGAAGTTGCAAAGAAAGCCAGAATTCGTTTAAAAACAAGCCAAACTCAAAGTACCCAAGATATACACAGAAAGGATATCTTATGGAAACAATAAAAGCGATTTCCAAATAACGCAGCATTAAATCCCGAATATAAGATAACAAGGAATCACCTTACAACAAAAATAAGAAATGTAAGAAGAAACTACTACAAAGACAAATAACCCTCCGCATGAAACAACAGGAAACAAACCTGGCATCTGATTAACGAGATGCTTGTTTGTGCTCCCAATTGAACCGCCTCTGAAACAATAAAACACAGCGTCATAAAAGACGCAAAGTGTATTCAACAACAAGCAAATGACTTTAACCAATAATTTGTCAACCCCATCCAAGAAATGCACAGAAATATCCGTCCAATCACAAAACTTGATCTCCTACTTGGACCACAATGAAAACAGACATTATGGTTCCTAACTTTAAAAGTAGCAGAATTTCTCTCTGTAATACAGCAAATCAGACCAAACAAAGGCCCAGGAATGGATGGTTTAATGACCTACCAATATCAAGCAACACGCAACCAGCTTTGGTTGGCCCAATCCCTAAAATTACTAAATAAAATATTTAAAACTGGACAAATACCAAGTATCTTAAAGACTACCATAATCGCACTCATATGCAAAAATGGAAAAAGAAATTTTATCAGCCATTACAGACCATAGCAACACCACCAATTACAATAAAATCATGGAGCGGATCGGATTGCACTAAAAAAATTTGCAACATATACAGAGAACTTTCATATTATCCCCAAAACACAATACGTTTTTCAGCAAAAAGAAGGGAACAACATCTCTCTTGGAAAACTTTAAGAACGTAATTAATACCGCCTTAGACAATAACAAAATTGCCATGGTAGCCTTTGTGGATTTGACTAAACCATTTGATACACTCACACATCAGACCTTATTAGAAAAGCTGTGGCATATTGGAATAGATGGGCCTCTGCACAGGTAGTTTATAAACTACCTTCAAAATAGAAAGCATATCACACGTATCGGTTAAACCGAAGCAGAGAGCTACCAGTAACCTGTGGAGTGCCACAGGGAGCTGTACTCTCCCAACTCTATTCAACCTTTACACGCACGATATTAATCAGTTACCACTCAAAGGTAAGATATTCCAATACGCAGAAGATACAGCAATAATATCCATCCATAATAACGCAAGCATAGCCCAAACAAATATACAGCATGACATAAATGTGCTTATAGACTGGCTCACCAAAACCTCCATACACCTAAACTCAGATAAGACAAAATTAAGAATATTCAGAAATCCACTCTTCAACATAAAAAAAGCACAGAATAATAAAAGCACTACAATCACCCAGGTTCAAACAATACGATAACTTGGAATTTTCTTTGATTCAAAAATAAACTGGAATAGCCACATAAACCATCTACAAAACAAAACTCCGAACAATAACTGGCAAACTCTACAAGTTAAAACACATCGTTACCACAGACGCCTAAAAACACTCATATGCAAAGCACTATATCAAAATATACGATACGTTATAACAACGTATGCTTTCTGTGCACCCTACAAACTAAATAAATTAATGTCGTTACAATACAAAATGATAAAACTGATGTTTTAGGAACAAACAGACAATATGGACATTATATACACTGCAATCTCAGAATACAAAATACTAACAGCAAAACATTTATGTTACTATGCAGATTTACAATAGTAAATCTGCATAGTAACATAAATAAAAGTACTATATGTGCTGTAAATATGTAATCTTAATTTTAATAATAAAAAAGGATTGAATGAAAAAATATGTAATCAATGTATGTATCATATAATACACACCATATGTAAATGTATCGATATATGGATGGTTGTAATGTGTGTATTCTATGTAATTTAAATATGTAAGCACAATATGTAATTATAATATTAATAAAAATATCGTTATTATTATTAGTAGTAGTAGTAGTATTGTTGTTGTGGTTGCTGTGTGTAATTTATGTAAGACATAATAAAATGTTTAAAGAATATGTAATGTATATGCATATGTGACGTAAATGTATATAGATATATAAAGAATGTACCTCTATACAACAAAATATTATTATTAAAAAAATATGTTAGTAGTACCTGTAAATACCTGTATTCAGATAGTGATCAAGTATGTATTGTAAATATTACATGCGAATAAAAGTAAAGTTATTATTATTAAATTATTATCATTATTATCTTTCATTGACTTTTAACATACTGTTGGTATATTTTTTGATATTCTGTTCTCTTAATGATCTAGTAAACAGGAGTGCTTGGAAAAGAAAAATGAGTAAAGCAAAAATAAAGAACAAGATGAAAATCCAAAATAGGAAAGAAAACATGAAATTATAGTAGTCAAGTTTTCGACCATGACTGGGTAAACTGCTATATGAAACCCATTGCTTTTCTTTTAGTTTAAAAACTCTTTATGAGAATGAAAAATAAGTTCCTTTTAAATAATATTTCTCCATGTAACATTTTACAAAAAAAAGAATAACTGTTATGTAATCCATTTTTATAAGACGAGACAAATAAAATGTTTCCTTTATATATATATATAAAGGAAATTCCCAATTGGGAATTTCCTTTGGGAATTCCTAATTCCCAAGTAAGCAAACAGTTAAGTTTGCGCCTGAATGTAGTTCAAGTCTAAAGGTGGTGCAACTCATAGTAAAGGTGGGTAAAGTTCTGATCACTATTCTTAGTATTTTCCTTAATGTAAAGCACATCTCACAAAGAGATGTATACTGCAATGCATTATGGGTGGGGTCACTACCCATAATATGACCTTTAGACTTGAACTACATTCAGGCGCAAACTTAACTGTTTGCTGTATATATATATTATAAAAAGCATTCATAATTTTTTGGCTCTTGGGAGAAGAATATGGGATCAATAATCATCATATAAGTGACGTTTTTTTTGGTATGCACTATGCTTTTTTTAACATCGTTAAAATCTTTAAAATCGTTTATTAAATTTGTACTGTATGTAAATGGACAAAACATGACACCAATGGAAAAAACTAGTAACGCATTCTCTTCGAGATACATGAAGGAAATCTTCGTATGTGACAGAAGCTATTTAACAAATTTAAGATGCTGAGAAATCTTAAATGTCTGATGTTTCCCTCCCAGTAAAACTTTGGAGGGAAAAAACGTTTTTTTTTTCTCCGAAGTTATCACTATCAGTTAGAGGTGACATCAGTAAAAGATATCCTCAAACTGTAAGCTCACTCATCTCCCCTTGGATGATTGAACATCTTCTGGAGGACAGGGGGAGTTGGGAATGGAAGGTTTAACCACCTTACTGGCCATTATGGATCAAATACGTATCCGCATATGCTTCGTATCCATCATATATTTCAATGTAATATCAATGGTATTACAATTTTAATATGCACTTCGCATCCATGATAAACTTGACATCTATAGATGTCTTGACCGGTTAGCATGGTTAAAGGTGGAGAGCATTGCAGGGAAGATCACTGTCAAACTCTATACTATCCTTTCACTTCCACCACCTAATGCTATTTTTTTCCATCCCAACAATTTCGGACATCTGTAAATGAGTAGCTCGCTCATCTGCCTGGTTACCAGTTTGAGGTGACATCAATAAAAGATATCCAGAAATGGCGAGCTCACTCATCTCCCTTTGGTGAGCAGACATCTTCTGGAGGAGAGGTGGGGGATTAGTGGGGGATGAAGGGAAGCATTGTAATGAAGACCACTGACAACCTCTCGACAACCCTTTTGTCATCACTACCTAATGTTATATATATTTTTCCATCCCAAAATTTCGGACATATGAGTGAGAGAACTAGTTAAATGCTCTAACATCAAAAACGCTATTTGAGGATAAAAATACTTAACATGATTAGGATAAATAATATAGAATACCATTCGACCCACAGAGATAAGGTTTGCCAAATGTGTCACAAAGTAAAATAAACTCACATCAACATCATATCCACCAGCATATGAAAACCATGAGTCATCTGCATGAAAGATTCATTTTGGAAGGAATGGTCAGGCTAAAGGTCAGGTAAACAGTACTATAAGGAAAAACCATCGAGTCAAGTGCCTTTTCAGTTATTGCAATTAGTTCATCCAGTGCAGCTACATATGGTGTTGTGGTGTTTTGTGTCCAGTAAAGTAAAATAATGAGTGAACCACAAAAGGCTTTGAAATTTTCTTTCTTCAGGAAAATAGCACAAGACAAAACTCTTCACATAGCTCTAAAAGGATGGAAACTTGTTATTATTTCAGAAGACACATACATTGTGATGTATTTATCCAGGACCATTTGGGATAAGTTACACAGGAGGTGGTCTGATATCCTCTGCTATTTGCAAAGAGAGTTGAGGAAATGGATCTTGGTGACTGTTATATTCTGAAATGCCAAGATATGGAACTAATGCTCAATGATACAGTTGCTGGTGGAGGTAAAGTTTCTCTATTAGTTGTGAAGATTTTGAGAGATTTTCACCAAATATGTGTGACATTGATAATCATTTATTATTTTTGGAAACTGAAATTCCAGCAATTCATATCATGGGGAAAAGTATCAGTAATCATCTAAATTCATCAATGGTAAAATTAGACTTACAAGATTTTATTCAATTCGATATATATTCTTTATTTTGGGATATTTACAAGAATTATACAAAAACTGCTTGTGTGTATCTGGTTATAAAAAAATAATGGAAAGTTTACTGAGCATGGTGTTATTTTCAGACTAATGCAATATCAAATGTATGAATCTGTGATTACTATGGAACTCATCTAAAAACTCTTTTGCGTGACCAGCTATTTTGATGGAATGTAACCAAGAAACAGTGAGTAATGAACACTTTCTTTATTGAACTCTTTGGAAATTATCAACAGCATAAACTAAATATTGTGAAATATTTTTAGGTAATTACATTTTTCGAATTTTTCTCTGTGAATATACTTGTAAATAGTATTTCAGAAAAATAAAATATGCGTTTGTAAACTTAAATGAACAAAGTTGTGTGTTGTTGTGTTTTTCCACAGTGAAAATTTTATTCAGTTATTCTGATAAGAAATTTGATATATATGAATCCATAACTTTATACCTTAATGCAATTCTTTTTAATTATTGTAAAAAAATCACTACTGTAAAATTAATGCCAGGAATGGTAAAAAAGTGGTGAAAACTGATATCCAAGTAATCAGTTATTTTAGAAAATTGTCTAATGCTACCTATTGACATTGTATGAGTTATCAGTAAACATTTAATTCACATACGCGAAAACCCGAGCTGTTAAAATTTGGTGATTTCAGAGAGAGACAACAGATAATTTAACCCAAAAACGTGACTTAAATTCTTAAACGTTTGGTATAGAAAAAGGTTTCTACTCTCCAGATAACACAAATAAAGATTTTGGCTTTCCCCACACAAAGTTAGATAAAAACACATCAACAGCATATCCCCCAGCATCTGAAAACATGTCCTTGAGTAATCTGTGCAAAAGTTTCATTTTTGAAAGAACGGTCAGGGAAAGGTATGGTAGGGTAAACAATACTATAAGGAAAAATAATCGAGTCAAGTGACTTTGGACTTAAGGCAATCATTCATCCACTGCAGTTGTTGTATTGTGTTGTGGTGTTTTGTGTCTGGTAAAGTAAAAATAATGGGTTAGCCCATTATTTTTACTTAAAGTTCTAAGAAACAAAAGTTTTTGAAATTTTTTGTGTAAAGTTCTAATTGTTTGGAATTTTGTAACAGAAAGTTAACATAAAATATAAGATCAGAGCTAATAATCACTGAAATAATAATAAATAACTATTTATTTGTGGTGCCAAATGAAGTATTGTAGGAAAAATTAAGCAAAAAGAATATGAAAAATCTACGGTGGGTGAAAAATAAAGTTTCAGTTCTCATTGGTATTATTGATGTTCAATTTCTTTTCAATAAGAGTTCCACTTTATTATCTAAAGAAATTTTTATTTCTGATGGAATTATTGCAAGATATGCATTGACAAAATCATCTTGTACTTGGAAAGAATTACCTGAAAGAGTTAAAAAACAGAATTCCTGGTTAATAACATATAATCATCAGCTGACCTGGAAAATTGGTTCACTATCTCTGGAGAAACTAAGAAAATGGATAACAGAATCAACATGTGAATATCAAAAAATTAAAAACATTAACGATTTCAAAAAGCAGACCTGTTGTTGATTTTAAATGATATGGGTTGCCTAAAACGTGAAAAAATTTCATGCACTTTTAAATGCTTTTGGAAACATAACAAAAGATTCTGTGCTTATAACAATGCTCAAAAATATATGTATTGGTTTAAAAGAAATAAAAATGACACCTTTAATTTTACTACAGTTAGAAATTCCCACGATCACAAAGGAATAAACTTTCAAATGTGTGTCAAATTGATGAAAACCACTTGATTTCAATTTTGCAAGCATGGGAAATCATTCATTTGAACAACAGTGCAAATTAAACAATAAGAAGATTAAGGAACATAAAATAGTGTATTTTTCACTTTATTTATTTTCTGTATGTTAGATTCAGCAAATACAATTTGTAAATAATATTTCACTCAAATAAAATGTGTAAATTTAAATGAATAACTTGGTGTCGTTGATGTGTTATGCAAATTTAAATAAGACCATATATACATATATATATTTTGTTTTGAAGTCAAAGTGAATTCACACACAATTTATTTATTTTTTTTTTTTCTAAGTGATTCTGGTTGGAATATGTAGTTAAATTGAATTTTAAAAGTAAAATATAGAAGTCTTTCTCACTTTATTTAATTTCTGTATGTTAGATTCAGAAATACAATATTGTAAATAATATTTCAGTCAAATAACAGGTAACATTAACAAAGTATACTACACAGCTAATATTCATTTGAAATATAAGAAAATGTTAATGAAAGTTCCAACACAAACACATGATTTCTCACTTAGGTACAATAAAATTGTGACTGGAAATGAGACACATCTTTAAGATAACACAAATGAAAAATCTACAGTGGGGGAAAAATAAATTCCCATACAATATATTTATTTATTTATTTTGCACAGTTATTGTAGTTAGAATATGTAATTAAACTGAATTTTAAAAGTAAAATACAGAAAAGCAATCAATCAGTTTGAAAATAAAAATTACGAGTGTAAATACCAAATCTCAATACAATCTGTTGCAGTACTTTGTGAAATTAACAGAATAGGATAGCTGTGAAAAAATACAGGATTCTGAAATATAATCTTTGGAAGTTGTAACAGAGGAATTAATTTGAAAATTATAGCAGCAAACCTAATATTAAGTTAAAATAAGAATAAATAATTATTTATTTGTATTGGAAAAAAACCTAATATAATAAATGAGTTCAAATATATATAAATATCACTACTGTGAAATAAATGTAACATAGAAATTTATAAAGTATACTACAGAGCTAATATTCATTTGAACTAATAAGAAATAACTATTTATTTGTGGTGGCAAAAGAATTTTTTAAGTAGAAATCGCTAATGAGAGATCCAATGCAAACAACAATGTCGCATGTATGCACGACAAAATTGCACCCGGAAATGAGACATTTTAAAGCAATAACACAAATGAAACATCTACAGCAGGGGAAAAAAATAATTCCCACACATTTTATTTATTTATTTATTTTGCACAGTTATTCTGGTTAGGATATGTAATTAAACTGAATTTTAAAGTAAAATAGAGAAAAATAACCAATCAATTTGAAGAAAAAAAAAGATATATATACTGTATATATATAGAATTATATCATTATATCCTCATCGCGAGAAACGAATTTTCAGGTCGCTGGCGGATATTAGTCACGTTGAGTTTACACTCACCACCATGGAAAATAAAACATAGCATGATCCCAGTGCGAATGAAATTAACAAAGAGTATCAAACAGAAAATCTAAGAAACAAAAGTAAACTAGCTTTTCAGATTATTTACAGAACTTTCATTCTTTCTTCGCTTGTGTTTTTTTTGTGTTGCGCTGTGGATATATGGTTATCATTCAACTATTCTATTTTGGAATATCTAATGGCATTCAGAAGACCCATTCTGGAGAGCATGTAAGTTAATCTAAATTATCATTAGAATTTTTCTAGACTACATACAAAGTTCTTGTAATCCATTAAAATATCCGTTTATTTATTTTTTTAAAAAATGCTATTTGGTTTTCATTCGAAAAAAGAACTAATTTTTATCTCTAAAGACTGATGCCATTCTTGACTCTAAACTAAAAATTCCAATACACAAAAATTTATAATAAAGATAACATTAATTTGAAATTAATTATTCAGAAAAGGTCTAAATGCTACCAACATCTCGAATCTAAACTAAAAATTCCCATACTCAAATATTTACAAAAAAATGTACGTGTGTAATTTAGGGGAGGGGGGGAAAGACACCAATGATAATTTGTAATTAATTATTCAGAAAAGGTCTAAAGACTGCCGCCACTTCTCTTGACTTTAACTAAAAATTCCAATAATCATCTATTGAAAAGAAAGCTGTGTGTGTGTGTGTGTGTGTGTGTGTGTGTGTGCGTGTGCGTGTGCGTGCGTGTTTGAGGGGGAGGGACACCAGTGAAAATTTGCAATTAATTATTCAGTAAATGTCGAAATGTTGCCGCCAGATCTTCATACTAAACTAAAATTCCCATACCTAATAAGAGGAATGAAATACCCCAAACCTATATTGGAAAATTCGTAATGCCAACTATAGACAACGAAAACGTTACGTTAATGACGGATGTGTGTCACCCTGGGATTTTCCAAGATAACACATAACGTCACGATTCCTTATCTCTAACCATCACCCACAAGGCCACACACAAACCAAACACACAATAGGATTTCACTGACAAATAGGGGCCCCCAGCCAAATTCCAAACATCCCATACTCTATCGTATCTCTAAACATCAACCACAATGCCATACGCAAATGATTTTACTTATCTACATCTCACAACAACACACATAAATGACACTGACTTCGCGTCCCCATTTAACCTACCCCTATTTGGTTTAAAGTGTCTCACAAATCACGGCACGAATCTGTATCCACTAATATATCTTCCTTTTCCATTCAAATCAATAACGTCACTTATTTACAACTAACAAATTACATCACTTATCTACATCTCACAACAACAACAACAACAACACAAATCCATTCACCCTACCCATTCACCCTACCCCTATTTGGTAGGGGTAGGGTGAATGGGGGAAGTGTCATGATGTCAACAATCATGACACGATTCCTTATCTCTAAAACATCACCCACAATTCCATGGGCAAACCAAACCACACCACGTGAAGTCTCTGACATATATGTTCCCCAGAAAAATTCTAAACATTCCAAACTCATGACGTCATGCTACTCCTCCCCCACAATGACGTCAATGATCTCATCACACAACGATGTCACGAATTATTATCTTATCTTCATCTTGATCTGGTTACTAGTAATTCCCGTACTACTGTGACTAAATAAATGGATGTAATATACGTTTGTAATATATGTTTGTGTAGGGATAGCCCTATATAACAGTCAGTCAATGACGAGAAAGCTGTTGTGCAAAGGAAACTGGAATACTTTCAAATGTAAATGAGTGACGTAGAATTTGTCTCGATGGTAATAAGACAGACTACAATTTCTAAGGCATTGAAATTTACTAACTTTTCTTCACTCCGTTTTGGGGAGGCTCGACATCACTATTCAAGTCATCTGTTCTGGAAGATCTTGAGTCTCCTCTCGTTTCATCACTACAGGGTTTTGTTTCTGAATGAGGAACAAGAATGAAGAATATTGTCCTCAGCAAAATTATGCACTAGGATTTGAAATCAGAGAGAGCATATCATTGATATATGAAGCATGCCAATTATAGTATAAAATCCTTGGGTACTCTATAATTGATAAAGGACATGAAGAAAGGAATCGTCTATCACACATGCAATGAGCAATCGTAAAGTGCTTGAGCGATACCATAAGATGGTAGCTTGTTCAGGCGGCCATCATGCTAAACACTATCGAATGCCTTTGGATTATGGAAAGACCAGTCCGGCACGTAGCCGAGTGGCTATGCATTCGCAACCATATTTCTGGGAAAAGAGTGTCCAAGGTTCGATTCTCGTCGCTGACGTGTGGAGCTTAAGGATCTTTCTCAGACATGGCCAAGTTAGCCGATCTTGGGATTGACAGCAGCTTTTTTCCCCAGTTTATCTGGGGTTTTTCCTCCCGTAAACAGGCAAACCGGCTCCGTGAATACACACGGATTACAGTCAAGAATTCCTAAGACACTGCCATATGCCGTATTCTTCAGCTATGTCGGTCCCGAGATCGGATAAAATTAAGGGGATTGAGATGGGTCCGTATTTTCCATTAAAAGGGGCTCACCGCCATTATATCATCATATGCTAATAATAATGGAGGGCCCATGTGAGTTTCTCCGAATGTTTCCATGCCTGTGTGCAAAGGTGAGTGAGATTAGTAAGGAGACCAGCTGTCGAATACATTTTTAAATGGTCACACAGTTTTGAGTAGAGGTTGGGAATTTGCAGTGGAATTAGGAATGAAGCCCCTCATTCCAGTGAGAATTATTTCAGTTATTCGTTCAGTGGAGATGTTTGGAACAGTAATCTGATCATGGGAAAGAGGCACAAAAATTACCGAGGTCATCCTATCTGGTACAATCGTACTGCGATAGATTAAGAGGATGGGATTGTCTGGAAGAAAAGAGCTGCAGAGAAAACGACACCAGGATAACTTTTTGTCAGAGTTGTCAAAGGAAGAGTCAACATCCTAAAAGTATTTAGATGAGGGGATAAATGAGAAAAGGTCTAGAATGTTAGACCAATGATTTTTATTGTGTAGTATCCAGTTAGTAGGTTAACTATTTGTAATAGATCATAACTAGAAGCAAATTATTCCTCTTCCGTTCCAAATTCATCTATGAAAATCGAGTAAGAAAGTCATGTTTGCTATGAATGTAAAATCTGCTAGGAAGACTGTCCCAAAACTTGGTTAAACACTTTGTAGGAAATCGATTATTACTGATCATTAGTCAAAAATAACAGCTTGGTCAGAGTTTGGGGATCAGTAAAGCAAATGTGGACTGTAAAATGAGGCAATGAAATATTGAATCACAGCAGATTAAAAAGAAGAAATTTCAAGTTGAATTGCCTTTGGCAAATAATATCAGATTTCAAATATTTCAGGAATATCAAAAATTACATATCCTTCCTTTTAGGATAATGTGCCATAGAAGATGCAGTTGGGAGAGTTGAGGTTGGCTGCGTTCGTGGATCTGTGAATTGGGTTAATGAAAGGAAAGTACATCAGGTTGTGATGCTAAAGTGGTGGTATATATTACTGATATTTGAATGGATACCTCGAATGTTGGTGAAATTGATTTCGGTTTTTTTTATTAGAAGAAATTTTCGCGTTATTTTGGGGAAAATTTATATATTTTGTTATGTTTAATAATTTTTTGTGTTTCTCATATTTTTTTAATTTTCCTTTGCTATTTGTTTTGTGTTTGTTCTTCTGGCAAGTTTGCCTGCTTAGTGGGAGATAAACTGGAGTTCTCGAGATGAAAAATCTACCACATCCCTATGCGATCTGAAACGCTATAAGAATAGTCAACCAATTAATTTTACCTAAATTACGCGAACAGATTAAGCAGAAGAGAGAATTCTTGAGAAGTATATTCCTTTTATAATTTCGAGTAATTTGGATTATGGATATGAATTATCTTGACCTGGACAAATCTTTTCAATTTGCGTATTTATCTAATTATCCGAAGATAACAAATCTGAAAATTGTCTTAGGAAAAGAAAATTCAATTATCCTTAAAGGTAGTTGTTGTGATTATAAGTTATGAATAACTATAATAGTATTATCAGTGCTGCATGATTAGATTTACTTTATTACACTTTCCTATTAACAGTTTTGAACAAATTAGTCTACCACTTATCAGCATTAAAATATTGTCAACTATTTCGGTCCTCTAAGGCAGCGTTTCTCAATCGCCAGGCTGCTGTCTGGTACTGGATCCTGGCATCAAATATACCGGCCAGCGAGACGTTCTCCTGGAATTTGTCATTTTTAGTTTTCTAAGCATTTTTCATGAATAAATATTTTATAGTGGAAATATTCTGAGGAGAATAATATTCGTGAATGTGTCGAAATGCTCAGACCCAGAACACGTGAATAACATCTGTACAGCAAATGTCAGTGACCAAGCTTCGTATTTTTAAACATGGAAGTTTTCTCATTAATTTTCACTCATCGAAATTGTTCAACATTCGGGAAAGGGAATACCGCTGTTTATGATCGATCATAAGAATTGGATGCTAGGAGATTACAACAATGGGCGACGTATCCTCTGTTCTCAAACCTAAACGAAATAACATCTGTGTTGCAAATGTCAGCGACAATCAGCAGGGAAGTATAAAGAAAACTTTTCCACTGAAATTGAAGATCAAGGCAGTCTGTATCCTGTTCTCAAATCTAGTAATACTGAATACTTTTTTCGCAAGTTTGCATTGCAGCGTGTAAGTGCTTGTTTCGAAACCCGAGTGCCGTTATTTTTTAAACACAATTGGCCTATAGATTTAAATTTTAATATGAATAAGGGACAAGGGAATTTGTTTAATTCTGGTGTTAAAGAAATCTCGTAATGAAGGTGTTTGTGACTCAAAAAATAGTCAATCATCCACTTCAAGCCTACAGAGCTATCTCAAGGAAGGAGAGAAAAACCACTAGCACACAGGAGAAAAAGTTTGCATTCACTCGTAAGTACTTATAATACTATTATAAATGTTTGGTGATCAGAATAAGGTCTGTCGATGAAAAACCAGCACAAATTAATTTAATGATGTTGGCCTGAGGGAATTACAATATGCTACAATATTTTATTATTTGTCCACTGATTGATAACTAATTTGAATGTAATTCTATATTTTCAATATGCCACACCGTATACCTAAGTATACTAATACTCTTTATGATTATGCAATAATTAATTATTAATACTTATGTTAGTTTGATATATGAACTTTAAAAAATTATAAAGGTATTTACGAGTACATTTGTTGCCGCGGGTCCTTTTCTTATATAAAAAAATAATTTCCGGGGCCGTGGTCTCACAAAGGTTGAGTAACACTGCTCTAAGGCACTGAAAACTGGATCAGTCTGATCAGTCTGCTTGAATCTAAATCTTTCTCTGGTCTTCTTCCTGTCGTATTCGCTAAAAACACGTTTTTTGCTGACCTTTTCTGTAGTTTTCTGTTTAAGAGACCATGGGACAGATTACCTCTATTTACACATGATTGATAACGATTGTCAATCGTTTCTAATATCTACATTTTTAATATGATTCAATAATCGATGATGTTTGTTTACTGCCGTATTTACTTCAAAATTCTCAGTACTTCGTGCAGTGTTCGTGCAGCAGAGTTACATCTTATATATGGATTACGTATTAGTCTATGTGACTCCATACAATAACACCATTTGGAACATCTGTATGTATCTTAGATATTTACGAAATTAATACACATTCCTGTCTATTCGCATGATTTTTAACTCTTTTCTTGAAGCGAAATTCGGAAGTTAACTATTATTTGGATACAACTAGGTAAGATGGTTTTGGGAGGGCGAAAAGTATATTCCAAAGTTATAATCGCATTAATTTCAATGGGATTATAACTTCATACTTCAGATTCAAGTTTTAAGTTTTAAATTATAATTTAAATTTCAGTCAGCGTGTCTTACATGTAATTATGTATTTCAACGAAACTTCGAAAATAAATGAAATAAAATTCAACGTATCGTTCACAAATTGAAAAGTACCTTAGGAGAATGGAAGGTTTATGCTCGGCGTGACAAAGACTTTGTATATACGCCCATTGGGAAAGATCGAGAGAAGGTATGGAGGACATCATTAGTCGCAGTATGCATTCTAAACGGAGATGAACGGGTCAAAATGCAAAATATCACAACACAAATTGCCTAAAGGTGTCGACAGATGGAGACAAATGAATGGTATTTGGCAAAAGGGATAACGAAGAGATGGAAAGATGAAATTGATAGGGTTGTTGGAATGTAATAGAAGAATAAAGCCGAAAATAGAATGGATTGTATAAAGTGGAGAAAGATCTTGGTTCAGCAGTGGACTGATCCAGGTTGAAAAATATTATGATAACGTTAATCCGATAACCCAGAAATCGACCAGACCTTCTGAATTATACAGATAAGCAACATCAGAACCTTCGTAACTACATAGTTGAAAAATACTTGCCGAATATCATCTCCTTCAGCTAGTTTTCCACATTTCCGGTTTCCGATGACTTTTTCTACTACAATTATTCACGCCTTATTGTATTCTGCTAGAATGTTTTCTACCACAGCTATGTCTTTCTCACCTCATTTAATACCCTTTTAAAGTAATGGCTACCGACATCAAAAATAGTTCTGTCTTCAGTTTTCATATTAACTTTATCATTCCTGCTTCCTTTCTTAATATTATGTTCTCAAATTCTAAGCTTTATCAGTAGCCTCATCACCATTTGGTTCTCGTATGTCTTTTTCTTCTTAGATAAATCATCGCGTAACGTTTATTAGCAACTTTCACACTTGACTCCCATTCTTCTCTGTATCCTCTGAAGTCATTTTCTAACATTTTCTAACTTGCTAGGAACGTGAAGCATAATTTCTTCTCTATGACCCTATTGATTATTGCATCTTTTCAGACACCGTCAATGCATACTTCGAGTCGATTTATGAATCAATCAGATTATTTCTTCAGAAATTGCCGCTGAACTAGAATTTGTTTCTTTTTTTTTTCTTTTTCTAAGCCTTTTATTTTTTTTTCCAGAATAATATTTATATATTTGTCCCTCATAGTGCTAATGTTACGCTTATCAAGGTTTCTTCGGTGGGAAGCGAATAAATAAAAACAGGTTTGGCTGTTTGTACTGTTTTAGAAAACACACAATCTATAATCAGTAACAAACAGTGAAGTTTTTTTACTTTATCCTTAAGCCTACATTATTCACGATAATCGTTCAATTACCGACAAATCTGCTTACATCGTTTCATTCAGAAGGTCGTTTTTTCAAGAGGACCCGATTCCCTTGGTGATTGAAGGTGCCTTTGTGTATCTGGTAGCTTTGAGCTCAAGCACACCTACTGTTACTGAGGGTATCTTTGCTCACAGAAGAAAACGGAACTTCCTGCACGCGAAGCAAGTGGTTGCAATAAGAAACAATAGCATACACACTATAGATGTATTTATTCAGTAACCATAACTTCACGTAACCTAGAGGGCTTGAATACAGACACAAGATGTGCTCCACTGAAGCATCCGTGTATTGAGAAGACAGATGGCTCACAAAAGGAAGAAACATTTCTAAAGTCGTCGAATTACAGATGCGATTTTTGCAACATTCTTCTGTAGACCGCAGGTGAATCAAGCATTAGTATCACCCAATACCTAGCACTGGAAGTGTATTAATTGTGTGGCCCTTTCACTTATTGTCGATAGTCTTATACTTAAAAAAAACTTGATTGTAGGTTATTTCTTAGAAGTCACGCAAAAATTCAAGGACGTTTCATTTTTAGCAAGTATAAAACCAGATCTCTTGCTGAGAAAGATCCTCTCGTGTTCCAATAGTTGCTGGGTAATTGAAGACAACTTCGGAAATATGAGGATCATCACCGTTACAGTTCTCCTTGCCTTCTTTTTGGCATTTTATTATGTATCAGCTAATGAAAACGAAAATGGTGGAAAGGGGAAGTGTAAGTGAAATAGTTACTATATTCTAGGAAATTTTTGCTAATAATTAATACGTAAAGTGATTTAAGAACTGAAATATCTTCAGATTAAATAACGTACTTAAGTAGCCTACTTAAGTTAAGCTTTATTTATTTATTTTCAGCGAAGTATAAGAAATTAATCTCCACAAACTTAATTATATATGATTCTACTAATTCACATGGAACAGTTTCATAGATAAAGTATTTGATTAAGAATATAACTCTTGTATTAAAAATTCATATTCTTACTGCAGTACATCTGGTACATTCAAAAAACCGTTTCATAGTTTAATGCACGTCTCAAGGTTATATTCAGGAACAAAGTGATTGAAAGTTTTCATATACAGTATTAGGTATCTATTTACCAGTAATGAAATATTAGGTAAGGAAATGGAGAATTACAGAATTATGAATCAAAATGTTAGTTCGATTCGTAAGGGAATATTAGGTAAGGAAATGGAGAATTACAGAATTATGAATCAAAATGTTAGTTCGATTCGTAAGGGATAATTAAACTTTAAATAACTTTAATTAGATAAGAATAGTGAAAGTTTATTTTTATTTATTCATTTAATATTAGGATAAGGTCACCTGAAAGCATCAGCAGACTCATTGCTAGAGTCTGCTGATACTCACGGCAATCCATTTACAGCTGAGTTCCGCATCCCATTCTCTCCTCCGCCCCCCACACACCTCCGCCACTAACTATACACCAAGCAAAATATGAAAACCACCTTTCACGCCTTTGCAAACTCATTAACTCTTACCTAACTTACTTAGTCATTTGCTGAAAAACCCCCAACGCATCAATTCTATAAAACCCTATAAGCAACTTATATCTCTCTATCATATCTACGTTCTTCGTCTATCAACAGCCGCTCAACCTCAAATCTTGAATATCGTCTGCTATGCTAGTC
This sequence comes from Typopeltis vanoorti, assembly GCF_054136105.1. Classification (NCBI taxonomy): domain Eukaryota; kingdom Metazoa; phylum Arthropoda; class Arachnida; order Uropygi; family Thelyphonidae; genus Typopeltis; species Typopeltis vanoorti. The sequence continues at coordinate 50,158,160 of NC_143562.1, read as the reverse complement.
TGAGTGGCCAAGTGATTCTCTTATCTGCTCAGAAACCAATAGGCTGGATATTCCAATCCCACAATGCACATGAATATTTATGATTGTCTTTAGGTGGGAGATGAGTTTCTTCTCGCGATATGAGACTCTTGTCTAGTTTATTGCAGATTGAAAGTGGCTAGAAAAAATTCCATTTTTTCTCTAGAACAGGAGAGTTTAGAATTGCAACAAATGTATAGAGCTGAAGGTCTGTATAGCTAATCTGAATTCAGATTTTTATGCTATAAACGAGAGGTAGAAGAACCTATAGCACATCGGTGTTATGTGTAGAGTGGAGGTGTGGAAAGCTGCTCCAAAGAGCACAGGTAAATGAGAAAGAGTAGAATTATTCGATTACCTTCATGGTTGTAGTAAAAAGGGATGTTGGGGAGATGATGCCGTTGGTTTATGTATTACTAAAGATAGAAGTGACTTGAAATCTCTTACCCGAGAGAAAAGCCCTAACTGCATTTTCGTATCACTGAAGGTAGCCACTTTACCCCTGCCCTATTGAAGGATGGTATGGAACTCAGTGCTTGAGGTGTTTATCGCAAGTGATCGCGAAACATAAGCTGCCAGAATGCTAAATATTTTGTAGAAAGACTTGGAAGTATAATAAAGGGTACGAAAGAATAGGAAAGCAAGCTACATTTAAAGTAGGAGATGTGACATCATATATGTATTAGCAGTATTCTGGTAATACACTATTTTCTTCATTTAATTCTACTCTTTATTAACTGAAATGCAAGCAGAATTATTGCAACGAAATAATTCGTAATTAAATGTGTGGATGATGAATAACAGAAATTTATTTTGGACTTCATACCAAGTAGTAATAATTATTACTCGATTTTAGAAAACAGTAACATAATAAAATAAAATCCAATAATGTGAGAATAAAGGGAATAGTCATGATTATATTTTTGTTTTTAATGGATTTTGTGATGCCCTGCGCATTTATGAAGGCGACTTATATATATATTTTTGCCAATCCTAGTTATAAATTATTTCGTTATTCACACATTATTTTCGATCCAAATGCCAATGACACTCTTTATTTATTTCCACAGGTGGTAGAAAACTGGCAAAATGTAAAGAAGAAACCAATATAAGCGATGAGGTACAGGACTTCATTCTTTAGTTAATATCAGTTAAATTATGTTATATTAATTAATTTTAATGGCAATTTTAAAGGCACACTTAATATAAGAATAAATATAATACATTTCGCTACATTTGTTTCTTTCGAAGATATCGAAAGCGTCATCAATCTGAATACTAATTAAAATGAACTTTAATTTAGTAAATTTTTATTAAATTCATTAGTTTGTCTTCCAAATGTAATTTGGAAGACAATCTTAATGTAATTTTGAAGTTTTCAAACAGTTTTATACATACTCTCATACAACATAAATGCTCTCATACAACAGAAGCATATATATAAATCTGATGCTTTTAAACTCGGATCTTATTTGTTCAAGGTTATCTTCAAAATTTTCTTCAGTAATACTCCATATACAGAAATTTTCAATATTCGTAAGTGAATATTTGTTGATCTGTAGTGATGGTGACGTCGGCTGCGTAGTGTGCGTCTAATTCTTACAGTATGTGACAATAACAGTCTAAATGTGTGAGGACCATCTAATTTCACTTGGATGACAATCTGTGTTTACTTTAATATAAATCAAATTAATAGCAACATGATCATCAAAAAGGCCAGTTGCTAGTACCTTTTTTAGACTGTCGTCCATTTAATCATTCGTAATATTAATTGCGATTATTTTATCTGTCCTTACACTTCTGTTATTTCACGATAATATTTACAAGCAAAAAATGATTATTAATATCATGTGGCTTCATAAATCATACCACTGATGTTCTAACATTATCAACAACACGATCAATAATCGTGTGCAATTATTGAACATACTAGCCTGTTGGAAAATCGATAGTCAAACTTCTGATACTTTTGAATATTTTTCGATTAATCATATTGGAGTAAAGTATAGTGGAATTATCTACTTATCTTTACATTTACATTCTTTTTTTGGTTTTTTATATGTACTTTTTATTATATTTTGTTAACGTTCTTATATAAAGGTCAAAGAGTTTGTCTTGTTTACACAAAACTATTTAACAAACATTTTTTAGAAAGGTACAGACCTTAAAGTGGTCGTGTTCACTGTACAAGACAGAATGATCACCAGCACCTGAGAAGACCTACTTAGACAATGCTTAAGTAAAAGAGAAAATATTAAGCACTACCTTAAGGGAAAATAATATCTTAAAAATGCATACCAATCTTCTGTATTATTACTACAAGAACTGCTCCTGAATTTTAGTTTTCACTCATAGATGAACAAATTACTATGAGTAATTAAAGGGAAACCTAATGAATCATCTAACAATTATTTGTTGTAACAGAAGCACTTACAGTATCAAAGTTTTGAAATCTTTTTGTATTTCTAAACTTTGTTATTATATTTCTTTTAATATTTTATTATTTCCATGTATTTATATAACCCTGTACACCATACCATCCACATAAATTACAACATTAAATAAATAAGACTTCATGTTTCATATCTCCTTGAATGATAGGACCATTAACAACATTAATTTTATGTTAGTGAAACAATAAGAATTCCATGACAGGGGAAATAACATCTGTTTAAGACATTTATATAGAATAACTTAGAGAAAATTTATTATTGCTAGGGCATATGGATATATTATGACTTTATCTGTGTTTTTGTTTCTCGTAACAGAAAATGGAATCTTTTAAACCCTGTATGGAACAAGTTCCTAGTGAAACATCTGGTAAAGAAGCAGAGAGTAAAAAAGAAATGGTAAGTTGTAATAATTTTCCTGTAAATTTGGCACTGCTACAGCTAATACAATTATTTTTTGACAATATCCTGTAAAAGGGAGGATCAATCAGTCATTTCATACATAGTACAAATGTACTGCAATTGCAAGATTCTATCTAACACAATAAAGAAATTTCTCCTAATAAAGAAATTACTAAACAAATGGGAGGGCATCCCAAATTATCATTTCTGTGGAATATCTTTTAGCAACGAATATTTACTGCTTACAGTAATGATTCATGCGTTTTTCACACTATTATTGTTTGGCACTAATTTCACATGAACATCCATTTTAAAAATTTTTATGGAATTTACAACCGTGTTAACAACTTTTTTTTATTATCCCGACGTTTCGATCTTCACATCAAGATCATTATCTGGGGCGTACATAAATATACAGGACAAGCTGAGTTACATCATTAACTGTAAGCTAGAGAAACAATGATTTGATCATATGTTATTCTACTGGCGTGACCTCTGGTGAAAAAAAATTACATCAAGCCAAATTCTATTTTACAATGACAGGAATAAACATTCTTTTAGATGGTTTTCTTTCAGAAACAATTGGTGTCTTATTTTTAGTATTATAATTCTTATTTTTGATTTACAATACTGGATTTTTTACAGTCCTGTTTATAGTTGTTCTTGGTGAGGAAGGTAGAATATATACCTTCCATATGTTTGAGATTTTTAGACCATCATTGTTGTTCAGATTGGGGTGGTTGATAATAATTTCACAGGCTTCCTTGAATTTCCGTTCATGTCATATTTTATTGTGATGTAGACAGCTGGTGGTTTTCCAGTCAATTCTGTGTAAGGTATTCAGGGCATGATCAGAAAGGCCAGCTTCACCATAATTATTATATTTAATGTGTCGTTTATGTTCTTTTTGTCTAATAGGAACTGTGCCTCCTGTTTCTCTTAAAAATGGTATGTTGCAAGCACAATAAATCCGGTATACTCCAGGGTGGGCTAGTGGAGGGAGTGTGTCTTTGGATGAGTTGAGTAAGCTTTTTAATTTTTCAGGAGGTTTAAAGGTGGCTTTGAGGTTGTACTTTTGTAGTAACCTGTTAATTTTGTCAGATATTCCTTTAATGTAGAGAATGGTTATAGTTTTACTGTACTCTGGTTTGTCTTTATTTTTTATTGTGGTTTTGTAGAGAATTTTGTTAATAGTGTTTTGGCTGTATCCGTTTTTTTTGTAAATTATTACTGATAATTTTTAATTCGTCTTTCAGTGCCTGTTCACTGGAACAGATCGTCTGAGCTCTGTTTTTTAGCGTGTTGGTGACACCTAGTTTTTGTGTTGGGTGGTGGTAGGAGTTTATGTGTATATATTGTCCCGTATGTGTCAGTTTTCGGTAAACACTGAAAGAAAGATTGCCGGAGAGAAGACAAGTGTATCTAGAAACGGAAGTGTGTTGTGTTTTTCAATTTCAATTGTGAACTGTATGCATTTGGGTGTTGTTTGTTTAGGTGGATAAGGAATGTGTCTAATGTCTGGCGGCCATGAGACCAGATCACGAAAACATCGTCAACGTATCTAGGCCAGACTTTTGGTTTTAGAGGGAAGGAATCTAGGGAAAGTTGCTCAAAATGTTCCATATAAAAGTTAGCAATAGGAGTGGGGGTTAATTGCGAGCCCATGGCTGTACCTTCCTTTTGTAAGTAGAAGGTGTTTTGCCATATAAAATAACTGGACCGTAACACATGCGCAGAAAGCGCCGTGATATATGGAGGGAATTTGTTCTGTAGAAAATGGATTGTGTCATTGATTGGGACATTCGTAAAGAGGGCAGAGACGTCAAAAGTGACTAATAAATCATCTTTTTCTAATGTAATGTCTTTGATGATGTTTATGAAGTATTGTGTGTTTTTGATATAGGAGGGGGAATGACCTACCAACTCCTTAAGTGTTGCCGCTAATTTTTTGGCTACGTGATACGTCGGGCTATCAATTCCTATCGTTGAAGGAATTGTAATAACCCGACCGTAATACATGCGCTTTTTTGCACATGTATTACGGTCTTTTGTGATACTTTCCCTATTGTGAAAATCTGAATAGGAAAATCCATTTTAATCCGAAAGTGTACTCATATTAACGTAAGGGTGTAAATAGTTACTCAATTCTTATTTAGATATAATGAAGAAGTACGTGATAAAATAGCTATTATATAGGATTATATACTCGTACGAATGTCTCTCTACAATGAATTAAATGTAAGTACTGATATAAAAATATTATATAAATATGAGCCATAAAATCTATGTGAAAGTACAATTAAGTAACAAATTTAGGCATGCATGTTGAAAAATATATAATTTTCATTTCTTATTTGTTTTCAGTTTGAAAAATTTAAAAAAATGAAAAAGTGTATGAAGGTAAGTTTATTATATTATATTATATTAAAGTCTGTATAGCCTTATGCTTCGTTAGTTACAAGACAGCCTTGAGAAATGTATAACCCATATATTCCTTAAGATAGTCAATCTCATTTCTAACCTAGACACTAATCGGAGGAACTTTTTGTAACTCTTCCTTCGACCGGTTCTTGAGTTAGTTGATCTCGATCCCAGGAAGCGGGATTTTTCATCTGGGGAATCTCGGGTTTTTAGCCTGTCCAAATCAAGAAAATCGACCGTAGAACCAACACTATCTCAGATATTATTATACAGTGTTAGGATAATGACCACGAAATGGCAACATTTACTTGCATGCCTTTTTTCACCGGATGATGTTCATAATTAGTGATAGTTTGAGACCCGTTATCACGGGCTACTGGTTGAGAATAAACTGCCTCCACATGCTACTAAAGTTAGACACGGCTAAAACGGCCTCGTTTACTCCCTATAGGGAATAAAAGCATTAGAGGATTTATTTTTATCTGTTTTATATATTATAAAGTCTATCTGAAATTTGCATAAAAATATCCAATACTTAAAAATTTGTCATAAATAGACTTCATTTATTTCAGTGTGTAGCTTGGAAGCGGTTTTCGTTTACCAAAAAAAAACAAATGTTCACGAGAATTATGAAACAAATATAGTGCAGGCAAACGAATTCAGGATATTTAAAAGTTTATTGTCATATCAATTATAGAGGCAATTCTATCTGAGTAAAATACTCATTCATTCAATCATTTCTGATTAAGCAATATTTCAATAATCACTGACTGCCTTTATTTTAATAACAATCTCCTACATGAATTAAAGCTTTTGTTACTACTCAAGTAAGTGATCACTTTCCTATACATTGCAGTGCAGTTATTGTGCAATTGATTATCTAGAAAGAAAGAAAGAACTCCTTAATGCATGTGTGTGTATGTGTGTGTGTGTGTTAAATAGCAGGAACTTTTGGGGTAGGAAGGAAACGGTAAAAGAAACGATAATTCAAAGACAATGGTAGATAATATGAAAGATGAGGATGATAAGTTGTTTGAAGTAGAATGCATATAAATAGTGGCTAGCACCTTTATTATGCGCTTAAAAATTGTATCACGAATTTTTGTCTTTTATTGTAAACACAATAAAAAACCAAAACTGGCTGGCAAGTTGGAATTTGACCTCTGCCAAATACATAATTTTAAAGTTCATGAATAAGCCATCGAAATTTATATGACATTATTGACTTAGATAAATGACACTAAAGAAGACTCCAAACCCATGATTATGTTACTAAAAACAGATCTTGTGACCATATATTTAGTATGAAAAATAACTTACAGTCATTACTGTGAATGTTACATTTAAAAATATTCTATTGAGACACAATGACAATAAAAGCAACATCAAAATATAGGGATGTTTTTGAACTCAGGAATTTAAGCACTTTTAGAGATTGCCTGAGCGAAAAAATTATTAGGAAAGTATCAGGCTTAATTTAGCGCCGTGAAATAATTTAAAACAAGAAAAAAATTCAACATCCGAGTAAACTATGTTCATGTAATTGGAATTTTGAATTATTTAGGAACAGTTTGGGATAAAGTTTGTTCCTAACATAGCTGGTGGCATAGCTGATATCGAATATGAAATTCTTATAAATTAAAAAATGTGTAGCATTAGAAAGAGACACAGCACGTTATGCTTGACTTATTTAGTTCGGTTAGGACGGTAGAAGCAGTTAATTTCAAATTTCCTGTACTTACAAATATAGTCAACCTAATGCCTTATTGATTAATACAGACCTTTGTCTGTTATAACGAGCAAAGAGCCACCTTACTAGAAATCAAAATGTTACGCAATGTATTAGATAATTGTAAAACAGTGTTAAATATATAGTTTACTGAATTCAATATACCTTAACCATATTTCACTATCTTAGTTTAACCAGTAAATGAAAAAATTAAACCTTCTGGCATTATATATATATCACAAAAATGATTAATTTTTAGTTATTTCTAAGACCATAAAAATCTATTTTTTTCTATAAAAGACGTCCTTAAAATCAGCGTCAGTCTACTTTGCTGATCGATGAAAAAATAGTTTTTTGAAAGCATACTTTGGTCAGAAAAAAATATTGATGAATCCGACAGTCGATTAGCTAATCAGATTGCAAATCTGGTTAGAAATCTGGTTTATCTTACCCAGAGCAAATAGTGTAATTAAAAGAAGACACGTAATTGTAATAAGCTGAAATTGAATTACAATTCGTGTTATATCCTACAATGAAGAAATAAATATTTATTTATTTGTGCTTGGCTATTTGCAGGATATATGTGAGGAAAAGAAGGAAGACGCTGAAATCCAAAAGTTTTGTGTAAGTATTACTTTTATTATATTGTTTTCTTTTCATGAGTAGAGAAGTAGACTGTCTGATATTCGTGTCTTAGATGTAATGATTAATATATTCATATCAACACATAGAAAATGTATTGCAAAACTTATAGCACCTAATTGCAGTGTAAACGCAATTGATTAATAAGAAATAAGTAAATGATATTAAAGTTTTCCTTGAATAGCTCGAGTTGTGTCCTCTGAAAAACTAATGTAAAGAAGAAGATTCCACAGTACAAAGAAACATTCAATGAATGGAAAAAATATAAGTTGGCTAATCTATTGGTTCATAGATTCTTCTTAACTGAAGTGGCTTCCCTTATTCCTGCACAAAAAGTGTATATAAAATGCTTTCAATATCACACTTGTATTAGCATCAACTTATCAAAGTAACGGAAGTCCACTGATTGGAGTGATTCTGCAAGAGAGGCAGAGAGAGAGAGAGAGAGAGAGAGAGAGAGAGAGAAAGATTCTGACTTTCGTCTTGGTTTATTTTGAAAAGTGAATTTCCTCAGATGCCTATTGTTTCGTGTCCCATGTTGACAATTCAATTCCATCTAACTTTTTTCTTAAAGGGAGAAATGTCAGTCCTAACAATATCGTAATTCAAATCGTTTATTCTTCCATTAGGTATTTTTAAAATGACAGGGAAATCACGAACACGAAGCGATACAAAAAATGAAATATTTCTGTAATTATTGGTAAATGACTGTTCATAACAGGATCACGTACAGTTGGTAGGTGATACTGCTATTTTAAGTACATTCCATGTTATCCATGGTTTTTATTTCTACTTCAATGCCTTCAAGATCTTACTTCCAAGTCTGTTTTTTTTTATGTTTGCACATCAACTACATGTAACTGTAAATGTCTCCCCCCCCCCACCATTCCCAATTTTGTTTGCTAATACAGGAATATCTGAAGAGTGTTTTTACAGTGTTTTTATTAATTATCAATAAGGTTTGGATGGTCGTTTTTTTTAGATGAACTGAATAAAATTAAAAACAATCTGGTATGTAATGGATACAACAAAACTATTATTCAAAAATTATTGACAATTATCATCCTTCCATCAGACCACAATCTTATGTGAAAAAACAATTTCATTACCCTATCTTAAAGGAACCTCGGAACAAATAACGTGGATTTTAAGTAAATTCAATTTAAATGCTTCCTTCAAACAATCTCGGAAACCGACTTCCTTCCTACTATCAACCAAGGATACATTACAACCTCTTTCCTCACCAGGGGTCTATGGAGTGTTCTGCTCATGTCATCGTATACTTAGCTGTCTCCGTGACACGAGCTAATATACGCATGATTTATGACTCATTGTTTCGATTCATCTTATGAATGTCGTTAACGCTACATTGGACTTTGTCAGGAAGAAAGATGTCCACGTAATATTGGATGAAATATATTGGACGTTTTGAATAAATTCTACATAATTTTTAGTTACATGTGTAAGCCGTTAAACGTACTTTGAAATGTATATTGATTTTTTCTTTGTCTGTTTAATCTGTATTATTTTGGTCTATTTTAGTAACTAGAAACGTGTTTCCATGATGAAAACTATGTTCATATAATGGGAATATGAATTTTGTTTTCGACATAGGCTAGTTTCTTAACAATGATTGACTCATCTAGTTTTAAAGCAGGTCGCTATTATGCACAAATCATGTCTTTCTTTATCTGTCAGTCTTTCTCTTTGTATACTACTACTACTAATATAATAATAATAATAATAATAATAATAATAATAATAATAATAATAATAATAATAATAATAATAATAATAATAATAATAATAATAATAATAATTATTATTATTATTATTATTAATAATCTTTCATTTACCTTTCGCATGCAAGTAGTATGTTTTGTGATATTCTGTTCTCTTAATAATCTCGTAAACAGGAATGCTTGGAAAAGAAAAGAGGAAAAAAGGGAGAATAAGTAAGAAGAAGAAAAGCCAAAACAGGAATTAAAATATGAAAGTATAATAGATAAGATTGCACCATTACAGATTATATTGTTGTATGAAACACGTTGCTTTTCTTTTAGTTTAAAAACTCTTTATGAGAATGCAAAATAAATTCCATTTAAATTATATTTGTCCTTGTAACATTTTTTAAAGAAAATTGCTGATATATAATCCATTTTTATAAGACGAGGCAAATAAAATGTTTCCTTAAATTGCATACAATACACATGATATATTTAAAGACCATCTATACCTTTTTTATTGGCTCTCGTGGAGGAAGAGTATGGGTTCGATAATCACCATATAAGTAATCTAACTTTTTGTATGTATTTTGCTTCTTTTTTTTTCAACATAAATTTTTAAAATTCTCTTCTAGATATATGTAGGAAATCTTCGTATATGACAAAGGCTATTTGAAAAATTTGATAAACCAGATATATTGTACCGACTCTATAGGAATTTGTCTGTGAAGTTATAACAGATTTAACTTTACAGACAAATATGTCTTGCGATTATTATTTTCATATTATTTCATAATATTTGTTTAAGAAATAATATTTCCTTCGTTGAAGTTAATGAAACATCAAACCTTGATTTATTTCATAAATAATGAACTTTATATAAGATATTAGAAGGATTTCACACAGGAGGGAAGTGCGGCAAGATGCAACCTGTTAGGGATAACGTCTATGCTCACATTTGTAGAATATCAAAAGTACTCGCTGTTATTGCAATCTTGAAGATAATCGTTGATTTGCATTTTCGATTTAGCCCGTCAGTAAAACTGAAAGTTGAGTTGGAAATGTAGACGAAATAATCGAACCAATTACCGGCTGTGTATGCTCCATGCATCCATTTCGTATGGTGATTCAACGGCCGGAGCCCATTTTACGGGTAGGATGAAAACCCCCCAGATAAACTGGGGGGAAACCCTGCTGTACAGGCTAAGGAAGATCCTTAAGCTCCTCACGTAGTCGACGGGAATCAAACCTAGGACACTCCATCCCTAGGCATATGGTTGCAAAGCGCATATCCACTAGTGTGTGATGTAAACTGTGTATGTTATTCGGTTAGTTGCTTAAGATTCTAAGAAGCAAAAAACAAGTCTCAGTCTATCAAATTCACCTTCATCAGGACTTATAAAGATTCCTTCCTAGAAGGATTTCAGTCCTGGTCTTACAAACTGAAAGGAAAAGGTCGGATAAATATGCAAGCTGGCTATGGGACGTTTAGGATGACGATTTCACACAACTGTTACCTCCTGATGTTTCGACATATAACTTACAACTTTGAAGATTATTTTCTAGCAATTGTATTAACTGCGAAAGAATATATCCCTAGAGGTTACAGAGAAGATTATGTCCCCGGATGGAATGAAGAGAGTGAACATCTCTACAGAGAGTTCCTGAAAAGCGAAGATCCTGAAATAGCAGATGAATTACCATAGCCTGAACTCATCTCGAAAAACAAAATGGATTGATGCGGTTGAAAACCTTCACTTCAAACGATCAAGTAGTAAAGCTTGGAATCTTCTCCAACAAATCCAGAACTAATCTACCTAAAAGAAAAAGTGCAGTTATCTCCCATTTGAAAATAGCTAATCAAATTGTTAATAGGTCAAGGGCACCTACGTACCGTGAACATACCAAGAAAGTTAGAAAGAACTTAGAACTTTAAAAATGCTTTCTCAAAATATGCCTCAATCTTCACTATAGATGAAGTAAAAGCCGTCATAAAAGATATCAAAGCAAGCAAGGCCCCAGGATTTGATGGTATCCATCGTGAATTTCTGATTAATAGTGGGTCAAATACTATAAAATGGCTCTCTGAATTCTTTTCTGATATATTGTTGACTGGTCTACTACCTAGCCAGTTTAAGAAGTCAAAAATAGTTGCTATTCTTAACTGGAAAACCGCCTCAGGAGGCAAAAAATTTACAGACCTATTACTTCATTGAGTTGCACCTATAAAATGTTAGAACGCCTTCTGTACAGCAGATTGTCCATACCAATTATGCAGCATGTCCCGATTGAACAAGCTGGGTTTAGAGAAAAACGTGGTTGCTCTGATCAAGTGCTCACTTTAACATCATACATAGAAGCTGGATTTCAGAAGCAAAAAAAAAAAAAAAAAAAAAAAAAAAAAAAAACATCAGCTGTCTTCTTGGACCTAACAGCAACCTATGATAGAGTATAGCGTGAAGGTCTTATATACAAATTTCTTAGCATTGTCCCATGTAAACGAACTGCGCACTTAATTTCCTCCATGCTCACTGAATGTTTATTTCAAGTCACATTAGGAAATAAAATGTGCCGACAACGGAAACTTAATAATGGTCTTCTACAAGTGTCAGTATTCGCGCCCGTACTTTATAACGTATACGCATATGACTTGCCTGCTACCATATCACGCAAGTTCTGTTATGCTGCTGATAGTGTAATTGCCATTCGACACAAAATCATGAATCAGGCTAAAGAGGTACTTACAAAATATCTGAAAACAACAGTTGAATATTACAAAAATTGGAGGCTCCATCTCAATCCAGACAAAATAGAAGTTTTCACATCAATAATCACATGGCAGATGTCACTTTACATATCTTCTTTGAAGGATGTTTACTACGACACAATAAGTTTCCAAAGTACTTGTGCGTTCCCTTGGATCGCACGCTCTCTTACAAGCAACACCTGACAAACGTTTCTGGCTAACCCCTAACAACACATATCGTATATTTCTCACCAGTGTGGCTAAATAGCACATGTTAAACGTTTTGAAAGCCAACTAAATAAAACAATGATACTGATTTCTGGCACAACTAATTCAACGACCACACACTGGCTTCCAACTCGAATAAGAACTGGTCATGGTGGATGTGAGGACATGCTTTTTAAATGGAGTAAACAACTATCCCCGCATTGTGATTGTGGAGCTCAAAGACAAACTGTGGACCATATTGTGACTCAATGTTATCTCAAAGTATTCAGAAGACAAATTGGACTTTTTAAGTGCTACACCCGAAGCTATGAACTATTTGACCAATATGGATGTAATCTTTTAATTTTATTGGTTTTTAAAATGACTTTTAATTTTATATATTTTTAAAGTGAGAGTGTAATGTACTGCATGTTTTGTTTTTCATGCAATACGAATAAATATATAAATAAATAAACTTTCTAGTTTGTGTAGCTCAGTGGATGTGGCGTTTGCACTCCAGGGCGCTTGACTGCCCGAAGGATAACTACTTGGTTTCGAATCTAGTCGGCGACTTGAAGAAAAATTTTTCTAAGCCTTTTTTCGACCGGTTTCCGAGTTAGTCAATCTCTGGTACGGGCAAGCGGGTTTTTTCTCCTGGAAATTCGGGTTTTTCGTCCCGTAAACTCAAGAAAATCGACCATAGAACCCACATTATTTCAGAAATTAAATACGAGTGTTAGTGTTAGGGACCACGAGATGGTGGCACTTGTTGAGCCGTCTCTCTTCTCTGCGTGCTGCTTAATTAGTGATAGCCTTGGGCCAGCTATCTCTGATTGGCTGCCCGTGGAGTTTGAACTGCCCACTCGGTCTCCGAAAAGTTAGATACGTCTAAACGGCTTCGTCTCCTCCCTATACGGGAAGAAAAAAGCATTACCTGATTTTTGATTTTTTTAAATAAAAATGGTAATCACTTCATCCAGTTTCAATGTTAATTCCCCTGTAAAAATCCTTTGTTTCAGGGTAACAATTTTAAGTAATTTTCAATTCTAAATTTTCTCCCTAAGAGATTTGAATTCAACACTTTATTCTATTTAAATGATTACGAGATCCAGATCTATATTCTTTTTTCCTTCTCACAATGATGATTATAAGAAGCCGGTAAAATTACTTGTTTCTTAAAGGTGAGGGACAACCTAATATTATGTTTTCTTAATTGATATTCTGCAGAAGAGTATTACTACATACGACATGTAAAAACTTAATAAATAAATTAAGATTTAAATAAAAATAAACATAAATATTCTTGGAGTTATTTTTCTAAACTTAAATATCATGGAATCGGAGAATATGAAACGACATTAACATATTTTTAAAGAATTTTAACCATGCCAAAAAGCGGCAGAAATAAATCAAAATTCAATATTTAAAACTTAAGAACTGTCATACGAAAGGATTTCTCCAATGTTAGGAGCGCCCAAAATCTGAATTAAACCACCAAAAGTTTTATATCTTATTTCTCCAATAACAACAATAAATGAAAAAAAAAAAAAAACGTTTAGTACTGATCCTTATTAAATGCACGCTATTTCACTCTAATTTAATTACATATCAATTATTGGTAGATTATGTGTTATATAATCTTGATTGATCAGTGGTAGAAAAGGATATAATCGATTATTATGAAATGTTATTATATATTCTCTTCAATTGTTATATCCTTGATTACAAACAAAATAAATAATCAGAATTACAGCCAAATATTTCAAATGCATATGAACGCATTCCACTGAAATATACAAGTATTTTTTATAATTTTGATAAAATAAACCATTGTTTTAAACATAATATTTTGAGAACAATTCTGACATTCTAATAACTTACATATTCTAAAAATATTCTAATATTGCATTGATTTACAATGGTCTATCAAAATAATGGAAACGCCTAAACATTTTTGAAAATATTTTATTAATAAGCTGTAGGCCCGACTCAGGCTGTTATAACACCAATGAATTCGACATGGAATAGACTGATACAAGTCACCTACATAAGATAATAAAATATGGGAATATTCGTCCTGTAAAATATGTCCACACTGTGTCAGAAATGTTGCAGATGGAAAATGTGAATTTCATGAAATATCATCAAATATGAAATTGGTTTACGAGATAAATCGATTTCATGTTAATCATATATTTTTATATTTTAATTGATATTTTTAGAATTTACATTGATATTTCTTGTCCTTTACACTTTTCAAGTTCTAGATTTTATTCTGTTAATATTTTTCAGTTTTAAAACATTCAAGTTTTACAGTGTATTTACTATTAACAAAACATTCGTTAACAATTCCATTCTCATATTTTAATAGTAGCCTATTATTTTTACGCCTTAAAACTTTTGATTCATATATCAGTTTTAAATTTTAAAATTCAATGGCGTTCTAAATCACCATTTTATTTACCATTAATATCATATAAGTTAATACCATCTGCAATCTCAACTCCAAATTAATTTCAAAGATCGTCATTGCCAAAAGTACAAATAAGTAGGCATTCTAATGTATATATGATCAGTTCTTTACATTTTTAATTTAAAAAGGGAAGCAGTAAACTCTGATTCATGCGTACTCTATAACAAAAACTTTATTTTTCTCATCTCTTTATATCAAAGATTTCAAGATGAGCAACAAGAACCAACGTTCAGAGAAAATATAAAGAAAAAAATTAATATTTTATTGACAAATTGCACAGAACATATTTTACTATTACATATGAGTCTTCTTAGGGTATCAGCATCGATGATGTACTTTAGTGTGAATTCCATTTGGATGCGAAGAATGTTTAACTTAGATTATTCAACAGAAAGTCGCTGATTTCGCTTATTTTTGTTTCTGAACTTGCCGCCATTCCTTTGAACCTGCCATCAAATATCTCTCTAAATCAGTTATTTTGCTAATGAATAAATTAAAAACCTCTTTGAAATTGTAATATGTTGTATGTACTTTTAAACAACTTCAAGTAATTGAGAATTCTGTTTAATCGGTCTCGATTATGTTATTTTCTGTGTGACCCGATTAACCGGAATCCACCGTATGGTAAAAACAACAATAGCAATAGTAATAATTATTATTAGGGATATTTACGCCATATTTATTATCTAGAAAAAAAAATAGTAATAAAATTCAAATAATATTTTAAAATTTTTCAGTGAATGAAACTGAACTATGTTCATTCAGTTTAAGGAAAATAAAAACATTTAAAAAGAAAGAAAACAGTTAATTAGGAATGAAAATGACAATAAAATGCAGAATTATTATTATTATTATTATTATTATTATTATTATTATTATTATTATTATTATTATTACTCCAGAGAGTACTCATGGACATCATCACATACGCTGGATGTTATACCTGCCCTTATCCTAATTAACGCGGGATGCACTCACCACATCAACAAATAGTTCCACTCAGTAACTGCTCTCAGAGAGAAAAACGTTACTCTTACCCCTTTATTAACCGCAAACTAACTTAATTTCTACAGATGTCCTCTTGTTTTCTCCCTACCCTCTAATCAATTGATTTTTTTTATGTGAATGTACTTTTCAACATCGCGATTATCTTCTGAGTTCTATTTGCCATTTTTTCAATGGACCTTTGAACTTTAGTTCCGTATCCATCACAACTTCAAGATCTCTATCCTGATCAGTGTCTAGTCATATAGCCCTACCAATGTAATATATCTTTTGAATGCCCTACCAATTATAATATGTCGTCATGCTAAAGTGCATAACTTTACACTTACTGGCATTGAATTGATAGACACTATCATTTGCCCACTGTTGCAGATTATTTAAATCACTCTCTAAATTCAGTATATAAGTAGCATCCCTGATTTCCATGTGTATCCTTGCACAATTGTCAGACAATTGAATATAACATGTCAGGTCCTTCCCAATATCATTAATGTATAAATTGAACAAAAATAATCTATGGACTCATCCCTGGGAATCTACTGTCTCTTTAAATCTAGTAGACTCACACCCTCATATATCATTTCCTCCTACCTATCCTTCAGCCACTGACTTATCCAAGATAAAAGTTTATTTTCCAGCCTTATATTCTCCAGTTTATGGAACAGCCTTTCATGTGGTATTCTGTCAAATGCCTTAGCGACGTTTAACGGTATAAGGTATAATTAACATCTATTCTCGTCATCCAATTCAGCGGTAACATTAGGTTCCATGAAAATTAATCGAAAATCATTTTAGTGTTATAAGAATTTTATAAGAATATTATAAGAATTTTATCGATGTCTTCCCATGACGACATCGCTAAAATTCTTCCAATTTCATAGATTTTCTTCCTGAATTCTCCTAGGCTATTTTCTGACTCACTTGCTCAGAACATATGATACGATTTATGATTTTCTAGTTTTCTTGGACTACAAGACACTTAATTTCTTCACTTCACCAAACCTAACGATTTGAATATAGTATCGTTGCAAACAATTTCATCATATGCATTAAATTCTGACGCAATCAAATCTTTTCTTCAAACCTTGTTATTTTGACTGTATTTCCTTCTTGTTTTGTTCCAAATACTTTAATTTCTTTTTATTCTAGAAAACATATGTATATACTGTACTTTCCTCTCATGGTATTAGTGTATTATAGGTAGTTCAATTTAACATACAAATGTCGAAGTTTGTACTGTTTTTATGGATCACCCTAACAATAATCTATAACATACGATGAAAAGTTGCCTTTTCATCGGCTAATTCGCTTGCATTAATTTTTTCATTATATCGTTTTTACGAATATTCGTTCTCCTCTGTAACTGAGTATGTCTTGGTGCAACGTGTATGTCTAGCACAAAGACACCTTCAGCTACACAAGGGGTCTTTGTGCTCAGAAAGAAAACAAAAACGGAACTAACTGCACGCTAAGCAATAGGTCGCAATGGAGAACAATACTATGTACGTTATAGATATATTTATTCAGTAAATATAACTCCACGTAATGTAGCGGACTTGAATATGGAAACAGGATGTACCTGTCTGAAGCAATATGGGATTTATGTATTGGAAAGACAGGTGGCCTACAGAATAAAGAAGTGTTTCTAAAGGCCGCCAAATTTCAGATGCGATTTCTGCAACATATGGGGGTAGAATTCAATTGAAAGATGCATCAGGGTCCTTCAACACGCAGTCGATGACATCACAATAAAAACTGTTTGTAGGTTCAGGTTTCCATTTTTTTTTTTTTTTGAAGTGCACGCAATAAATTGATGAACTCTTACTCTTTGAGAATATAAAACGGAATGTTTTGCAGAGATAAAACACTCACGTGTTTCACTAGCAGTTTCCTAAGGGAAGCTTACTTCGGAATCATGAGGATCTATGTTCCAATTCTTCTTACCTTCTTTTTGGCAATTGCTTTCGTATCAGCTGGTGGAAGAGGACACAAGTGTAAGTAAAATATAAGTGATGTATTGATAAAACTCCTTTGATTATAATACTATCGTGTATTTATACACTAGATAGGGAAGAAACTTTGGTTAATGACAATCCGCGAATTATCGTAGATTAGAATTAAAGAAAATAAGGGATTTGTGCAGAGAGGCTAAATATTGGCTAATAAATAAATAAAATAAATATGAATAGAATTGAAGCCTTTGGCTCTTCATATAATTTAGTAATGAATAGAACATTATCTTAGAAAAATATTATTGGTTATTCGCATGCAAGATTTTTATAGTTATGGTAGATATATTGCATTTTTTACAACTATAATTTCTTGCTGCATTTAGTCCAGTATAAGAAAAGAACTGCACCCTAGTTATTGCAGGTCTTGTTGTTAAATTCAGGAACAAGTGACTAAACTGTTTTCGAAATATTACAATGGAATTTATAATGGAACTGATGTATTTACATTTTAAGCATTTTGCGTCATTTATTATTACAAAGTTCAACCTCCTGAAGATGCAATAAGTGATATAACAAATACAACGATTTCTTTCATTTCTGCGTGAGAAGTGCTTTGTTTGGTTTTATTTTAATTCTGGCTGAACGCACACTCGTATTGATTACGCTTATACGAAATATATCAATTTTCTTACATTGAGAAATTCATACAGTCTTAATTAATAGAGTTTGCTTGATTTATAATAGCAAATCAAATTTTTAATACATTTGCTGGGATATGAGTAGTAGTGAATATTTAATTTTATAACGTTTTAATGTTCTCTAGCAAAAGATTCAATTTGCTCTTCTTATATCAATTATGTTCGAAAGGTTTTATTAGCCTCATTAACTATAATTGGTTACAAATTATCTTGAAGCAAAGAACTGAGAAGTACCTGTTTTGTCGATAGAGTAGGATGTACAACAAAGGTTAGAAACAATATGAAATAAAGCCATATATAAAGATTTTATTAATTGTATTTATGTGGCTCTGACTCATGAAAATCTGTGAAATGTAGTACATCAGAATTGCGGGAGGGATAATGCTATTTTATTACTTTTTAAATTAGTTTTACATAATCTTAGAATTTTCGGATTATGTAAAACTAATGTAAAACTGCTCTGTACATCAGACAGAACATTTTTTTAACGCAGCTCAGGCTTTCAGTTAGCAGGGTAGTGGATTCGTACAGGTTGGTGAAATTCATCACGTTAAAAACATTCACTAGAATCCATGTTAGGGATTTGCAGAGCGCAAACGATCTCCAACCATGTCAGCAGGCCAGCTAAGGCTAATCTTTCTTGAGTTATCTGCCCCCTCCCCAGCCTTAAGATTTGGCCGTAAATTTGCTTACACCCGACTTTATGCCTTTCTGTAGTCTCTTAAGGAGATTTGTGTATACGTTTTTTTGCAAAGCACATCAAAGCTAAAAGTTCTATATTAATCATTTGAATAAAGAAATCTTTAGTTATATACGAAAATATTCTATCATACTGAAATATGCCATTTACCTAACACGATGAGTTAAGACGTGTTTATAATAGGATTTCTACGTCAGTCATCAACGTAGAATCCCTTTAATTGAGAAGATTTGTGTGGATATTTTGTTTAGGAAACAAGGAATTATTAAAAGAACGTTTCAGGTGATGAGACGTTGGCTGCTCTCATAAGGAGTTGGAAAGGGTGTTTCTGAAATAAAACAGGAAATGTCTTAGAGAAATACTTGCAATTTACACACCTAATATACACCTAATCCAACAAAATAAAAATGTCCGATCTGAGCGTTGCAATTAACTTATTTAAGGCTTTAAATAATTTGAAAACGTTAAGCAGGATTCTTGATTTATAACAATCTTTAACTCACACGCGCTGTAAAAAGGTTCTAGATTAGAGGTTTCCTATCTTTCATGAAATATAATATGAATATAATATGAATAATTTATGTGATTCTTATGAATACCTTAAAAGAATCTACGGCATTCAAATGTTTCAAAGAAATTTGGTAATTCAATGCTACTTTGAGATCTAATTTGTTGCGGATGCAGTTGCGGTAGAAAGAAAAAAAAAATGCCTGCTAATTTAGAAAGTAAAATGAACTGAGATTAACCAATTGTTATGATGCCTGTGTGATCTTTGTTCATTATTCTTGAAAATATTTGCACAAAACTAGGAACTGCAGTTTCTGCAATTTCGTCCATTATTACCGAGTCTCATAATCCACATTTCATAGATAGTTTCGTATGCGTACGTGGCCCGCCATCAGTCATAATCTCAGACGTACTGCTCATTGTTATGGAAGTTAGGTACAACTTTGAGGTTTCAATTGCCTGAGATGAAATGCAAGTGCTTTTATAATAAATAGTTTTCATTGGGTGTAGCAGATGTCGTGTAAACTGCAACATCTGTTAACCACAATGCAAGCAAAAATAAAATAATATTCAATTATAAAATAAAATTCAATTTGGAAATGAAGGAATCCTTGTGGGGCGTGTTTGAATTAGGACCATGGGTCATAGTGCTCGAAATTCTTAATGTTATATTATAAGAAGTGCTCGAATTACAGCAGAAAATTGTGTAATAGACTGGTGCATTCAAACCAGCTGAAAACTCTTTAAAATAAAAAGGTAAATTATAATTTCAAACATATCAAGAGATATACGAGATTTGAATGTTTACGATAATGACGTATGTTACTAATCACAATATTTTTTCATAACGTTACTCCTACTTAATATGCAAAGGCAAGAAAAAATTAGTGCTCTGAATTCACTCACTGAAAGAAATTCATTATTAAGGATAAATAACTAAATACACCTGTCGTTCGTGGTGCCAATAAAGCATATCAAATATATTTTTGATTTCATATGACATGACAATGATTATTACTAAGAAATAATAATGTTGTCTTGTAAAAATCGCATTTATATCCATAGCGCTATGCCATTCTAAGAAAGACCGCCATGAGTTCGATTTTAGTTTTATAGTAGAGGAACTTTTTGTAAGTCATTCTTGGACTGGTTCCCGAGTTAGTCGAACTCTATCGTGGCAAGTGAATGTTCTCCGGGAAACAGGTTTTACTTCCTTACATTCAAGAATGTAACCATAACACACACACACACACACACACACACACACACACACACACACACACACACACACACACACACACACACACACACACACACACACACACACACACACACACACACACACACACACACACACACACACACACACACACACACACACAGAGTTGAAGCCTCCAGAAAAGCATACAACAGGACTACATGGCGAGGCCTGGTGTGGCACATCACCGAGCATCAGAATGGTCATACGTCATTCCGATACAGCCCAGTGAACATATGGATGGATGGGGATTTTTTATTTTTATAAATAACGGTTTCCACAATTTACCGAAAGTTTTAAATACTACGCTTCATCAAAATCAGTTCATCCATTCTCGTTCCTTCCAATGAAAATAGTGTCAAATATTATATTTTTACTGCTAATAAAATGTATGATATACCCTTATGTACAGTGAACATCTTTAGGATGCATCTTTTATAAAGATTCTTTTCATGCTAGTTTATTGTGTAACAGTTGTAAAGTATTTCGTTATTTTTGGCAGTATTTCAAATTGGAATTGAAATTATTTATTCATTTTCATAGGCGCTGATTTTCAAAATGAATGTATACAGGAACACAATTTAGGTGAAGAGGTATGATGTAATTCTTTAGTTAATATCATTTTATTTACTTTATTAAAATTCATTAAATTTTAATTAAAATGTTAAATGCTAAAATAATACATGGAATGAATTTCCCTATATTTTATTTCTTTCGAAGATATTGAAAGCGAAATATGTTTGAATATCAATTAAAATGAACTTTACTAAACTGTTTTAATTTTTCAATGTAGTTTTATATTAATTTTCCATTCTTACTGAAGGTAATATTAAAGATTTTCCAAAGAATTATAAAATTTTCCGATATAATCAAATTAAATTTATTTTTTCTCAGTTTTTCTTTCAGTAATACTCCATTTTCTGTCATAAGTGTCTCTTTTAGGCTTCCAACATTTACTGAATTTTTGAGATGTGTAAATGAATAACTGCTGATATGGTAATGCCAACTGCTTCAGGACATTCTAATTCCTACAGTTCGGAATAATTCAGGTTGAATGTGATGGTGATAACTTGTGAGCGCTTGAATATAAATTATATTGAAAATAACAAAGACTAGATAGAAAATGGCCTTGTTGCTATTAGGTTTGTCTGGATTCACATCGAATTATTCATTCATAATACCAACGTATAATATTGTATTTGTTCTTAAACTTCCTTTATATCACAATAGTGTTTTCAATCAAACAATAAAATATTTATTGGGAACATAGTCTTTTGTTCCCCGATCTCTTCATATTTTAAACCCTGCAACTCAAAATATCATCTGCAGAGGTCACACTATTTCAGACAATAATGTACTGTGTTAGGTCAGAGAGCACGAGTGAGGGAAATTCTCTGCTGTATATTAACTATATCCACCATAGAGATACAACTGCTAGAAACTGGATAAAGACTCATTAGTGTTGGACATCGTCTTAAATGATAGGAAGGTTAACAACGTTAATGTTATATTAGTGAAAGAGAATTAAAATACTGTAATAGGCTAATAAGGTTTGTTTTATCCGTTCAAAATAGCTTACTTCCATAACTTAAGGATATTTTGAATTCTACTTCTTTCTATATTTTTCGTAACAGACAATTAAAGCATTCAACGAATCTGTCACTTTGTGTAAGGAAGAAATGAAAGGCGATAAACCTGCTCAAGGAGATCCAGAAAATGAACCAGAGCATAAGGAGGGTAAAGCACTGAAACCAAAGGTATAATATATGCATATAATCTGTTAAATAGCATTATTACCACAAACACTATTATTTTTTGACAATGTATTCATTGTAGAACGAGGGATAAATCTGCCTTTTCACACATAATTCCATACAACACACATCAAAATGACTCCCGTTGCTCAGGGTGGTACAGCAAATGAGTAAATGCTCTATTAAAAGTCACTTAGTAGTCAAAGATTTATTACTTATAGTAATGAGTGTTTTGTTTCATTTTTATTCATATTATTGTTTGCCCTAATTTATTATTATATATTCTTACGTAGCTTTCTTAATATTCGAATGTACAACCTACTTTCTCTATTAATTAACATAATACCAGTATATGTTGCAGACCTCCAAGTTTTTTTTTGAATTGACAGTGGTCATTTGATATTCAGAGAAAATCGCGTTAAAATATATAAAAAAATAATTTTTGAAATTTTATTCCGTTTGTAATATCCTTTATAACACAGGTTTAAATTATGTAAGAATGCAAATATTAGTTAATTTTTTAACACATTTTTTGGGAATGTAATCTTAGTCAAAAGAGTTTTTTTAGTTATTGCAATTTAATAAATAGTTTGCTATTGCAGCAAATCTCATTCCTGAGAATTATTTTATTACGAGTACTTTCTGAGATGATAATTTGTCTCCAATAATAATAAAGACTGAGCCGTTTTTATTATAAAGTAAAGCAAATCCTAACCATATGAAAATTAAATAAATTTTGTTGTGGTGATATTATACTGAGAAATGCTATGAAAGTGCAATGGCCACTTCAAGACAATTTTGTTTCGTTTTACTGAAACATCCTTTATTGAGATCGAGAATTATTTAAATAGGTTTTTTATGAATGATTTGCACAACAGTAAATCCGCTTAATATGTTGCATAGCTCCTGCAGAATCTCCTGCTAAATGTTTTCTTATACACACCCTGTTTTTTCATTTGCACTGTCTTGTTGTCGGTATTTTCATTACTTTATTTTGGTAACATTGAAATTTATTAGAGGATCCTCACCTCACTGAAGAATAGTGAGGAGAACAAGGTTTAAGACGTTAGTTATGGATTGTGATTTGAATCTTGAATCACTTGAGCACTGTAAATTTTATCGAATAAAGGCGACAAACAGAATATGTTCTCCTATTGAAAACTATGAATGTTATTGACGTTACTGAGATAACGTCTTTAATGTTTAGGAGTAAGCTCATGAAAAAAATCAAGAGAGCGCCGGGAGATCCCAGAAGTGATTATGAAATCCGATGCGAGGAAACTGGAGAACAAATCGCAAATAAGCAGACAGCATATTATAAGATGGTCACTTGGCAAGAAAATTCTCTGCCGTACTTAATTTATTGCGTTAGCTATAGCATATATCTCCGCCGGTGTTTTCATCACTTTTCCATTGGTTTGTGTCCAAAGTTGGCTGGGAGATCTGCTCTGGAATAATTATTTGGGAATTCATTCTGGTGGTCATTAGTTAATTAGTCCACACGTTAGACATACCAATTTATTTTACACTGTTTATAACATTCTTTATTATTTGGAGAGAATTAAGGGACGAAGAATGGGACTTTAGTTTGATGATTTACTGTTTTCTTTCTTTTAGTGGATATTGTCTTACTTCTCTGCAGTTCCGGAGATGCTAGACGAGTTTTGTAGTTTTTATAGACGATGAAAGATTACGAAAACCGACATATATTTATATTCATCGTTATATTGTCAACTGTATGTGGAGTACTCAAGCATTAAGAAAGTGGTGATATCATGTTATGCCTTGCAAGTAACTATCACACCCGGCGTTGGTAAAAGATTGCATCAGCCAAAAATATGTAGACAAATAGTTAACATTTGGAAATTGTATTTATTCGGATTTATACTCAGTGAGAAAATGCCTTGAAAGACCATTTTTGCCGTTTGATATGAAAATTAACAAAAGTTTAAAGAGTCTACCTCTTTAATATCCTACTACCCACGTTTAGGTGAGTAGTAGGACATAAGTTAAAACAGCTGGATTTTTCATTCTCAGTTTCTATTAAAGACAACTGCTTCTAAGCCAAATATTAACTATGACAACTAGTAGCACAAACTATGGTGATACAAAGATGAAACTTGGTCTAGAAAGAAGTTATAATGATCTGGAAGTTTTTCCTGGCATGGTGTTGTCCTCTGGTAATGTATGAAGAGTGAATGCCAAGAGATGCAGTACTTATGTATAATGCAGCACTTTTTAGAGTGTAGCTATTTTGTTTGTCTTAATACGATAGTGTATCCATTGCAACATAGATAATATTGCAACTAGATTTGAGGGAAATTATGTACAAACATTAGACTCGCCTATGCAGATTCCTTTTGGGACGAAATGGCACAAAGGTTGCTGTCGAATTATTTCCGAATTATTTCTAATAATGGTACTTAGCTGATGGTCATGTTCGGGAGAATGGTTTGCAGTATAAGTGATTCCTATTATTACAACTTAGGAGTATGATCGGAAAGATGAAAAGTGTGACAGTTATTCACAGCGAAACACATTTAAGTTTCTCCGAAAATACTGCTATACATTAATGATTTCAATACAGAACAGTAGAATCTAATAAAAATTACTGTTGTGCATGATTATATCATCTTACGAATCTGCCTTTATGATGAATTAATAGTATGTAGTTGTATAATTGTGTGTAATTATAATAGTGTGTAAATATAAACACTGACTTTAAAATTTATGCCAAATTTATAATGACGTACTTTTAATTTTGGAATGCATATCGTCAAATATAACCCCTTTTCACTTTTACTTTCAGTGGCAGAGATTTAAAAATTGCATGAAGGTAAGTTTATATTATATTATATTATATTATATTGTATTATATTATATTAAAGCATATGTGTACATTTTAACAGCAATCCCATGAAGAAGTGGTAGAAAAAGTTACGACAGCGAAGTGCGGTTGTGAGCAAGCGATTACTAATAAACAAAAAACTCGCGAATACATCTTTTGAACAGCATGATTTGTTAATTTTTTGTGATAGGGGAAACAGTTGGAGAGAGGCGAATACAATGGACAAATGTAGATGAAATAATCGCAGAGAAGAATGAGAAATTAATTTAGTAAGTCTCCAGAAAATAAGTAAGGTAAGAAAAAAAGAAAGGCAAGATGAGAAAAGGAAAAAAAAAGCAAAAATATTAGAAAATTATTGGATTTTGATTGTTTGAGAAGAATATGCACTTTTTCAGGAAAGCAACATGCATCCATCGGGTTTTGATGCGCCATTCCTAATAAGCAAAACATTTTAAGGTTGAGCAGGTTTGGGGATTAAGTATTCTTGTATTTTACTGATAAGAAGTAATCTTTAAGAATATAATAAGATTATACTATGTTTCTTGGAAACTATATATATGTTTATGCCAGGTAAGGATGCAGTTATAAATCATCCCCAAAAGAGAAATCTGATCTTGATGGAGAGATCTGAGTTATAGGTAAGAGGAAGAGAAGTGAGGTCTGACTTTCTCAAAAGACAGTAGACAGGACTCTCTTTTGGTATCGAGGAAGTTCAGTAGGTCTTCCTCATCTCATTGGAGAATGGGTTTAGAAAACTGGTTATGGAATGTTTCGAAACTTTTATTATTTAACCATTACAAAGCATGTAAAGGAAGAAAACTAATGGAGTATATGATCTTCCTCAGAAGAATGGATAAGATTTAAATATAGCAAGAGATAAGTACTAATGTATATGAAGAAACCGCAAATCTGGAATTTCCAGTAATCAACAGAGTATATACGTTTTCTACGATGCGTAGTAGACGATCAGAGAGAAAACTGGAAATTCAAATGCGAACTATTTAAGGAGGCCTGTATAAGAGATCCGATCATAATATAACTTCGAAATATGAAACCTATTAAACTAGTATCCACAAACATGTCTTGAGTCCGTAGATAATAATACTGGCAAAAAGATTGGTAGAGTCTCTAATATGCTCCCTAACTATTGCTTATTGATTCTCCCATACACGTCATTGATTTTTTATGATGATTTTATCTCGAAACGCATTCTCGTTCATTTTGTCGGAACAAAATGTATAGGAATTTTTATCTTTTCATTAATGTTTATACCAAAGAATCTCAAGATTAGACTAGTGTTGCATACTAAATGAAAACCTGTATATACATTTAAAATTCCGTATTTTATTAATATCAAGAATATACCGTTGCCAATATTTCAGCCTACAATTTTTAAAATCTACTCTCAGTTTAAATGTTTGTACTTTATGATGCTGTCGGTATATAAAGAGGAAGAGTTAACTTTCGCAGAGACATGTTTACATAATTTTAGTCTAAAAACAATGAAAATTACATAAAATTCAAATTCTCATAAAAATATTCTGAATTTACTTGGTATTATTTACTTACACGAATGCCACTGATGAACCGACTTATCACAGCACTTAACGTTATGAAAAACTCTTGCGTCCACAGATTTTGATTGAGGATCAAAAGAAATTTATGCAAAATCTCTATCTCTGATAAATAATTAAAAATTACACATACATAAGAAATATTACTCAAAATTTGAATTAATTTTTATTGTTTTCAATTAAGTATTATTTCAGCGTGGTATATTTCGCCCAGTATTTAATAGGTTTTTGACTTCGGTACACTCTAAAAGTGCTTGTGTCCCAAATCTGAAAACACTCACTCTTTTATGTCTTTATTACCATCAATTCTCAACAGGACATTATTAAATGGTGCGTTCTCATTAGTGACTACAGAATTTGCTGAATACTGTATACCTTACTCATTTTTTACTTTCTTAATTTAATCAGAAATTGAAATAATTAAAGCTGCTTTCACTCGGTTATTACGTCATATAAAATTATTCATTTTACGTTATTTCTAATGGGATAAAAATCTATTTACCTCTGAGGGGTTTCTTAACGGACCTCTGTAAAACCAGCAACAGCTTACTTTATTCAACTAAAAATCTGTACTTCACTCCATGCTTTTGAAAGAAATAACACGAACAAATTAAATTGCTAATGCGGATGAATCTGACAAATCAAAGTTACTATCATATTGTAAATCTGATTAGCAAAAGCACTCTCTGATGAGCAACAGATTTACTATTAGCAATATCATTATTATCTTTTTTTCGCAAATGAAAAAGCATTTAACTTATATTACATAAAAGAAATAGCGTATTTCAAAAAAGAAAAGTAATTAAACTGAAATGAATTAATATCTACTATATGTTCAATTCTAAAACGTGATACGAAGAATTGATTACTCATTTAAATGCGCTTGTTTATTTGCAGAGTGAATTCGAGAAAAATAAGAAAATCCCTGGATACGAAACACTTTCTGTAAGTATAACACATTATTAAAGTGTGTACTTTTCATATGCTGAGACGAAGACAGTACGATCAAAGAAATGTAAACACAAATCTGATTTTCACTAGTTCTTCAAAATATCCGGTTAGATATTACCTCTAGAATGTATTATATGCAGAAACACAATCTTCAATGCTCTCCATATCTAAATATACAAACCAGTCTGTCTTTCAGAAAGACATTTTTTGTGTGAATTTGCGATAAGAGGAGGAATTGAGCAAACACCGGAATGATCATTAGAATAATCATAGCAATCACGGGAATAATCATATGCAATTTTGATCTGGAACATTAACATCTTTGAGAATTTTGTAAGAAACAGAGACGAATACAGTCGTGACTACAAAACAGTACAAAGCAACTCGATGGAATCGTACTCTTGAATTTCATGTTCCTTTATGTCCTACTTATACTATACAAAATGGAGCATGGCGACATAAAATTCATACTACATTAAATTCAAGATATTGTTAAGGAAATCATCTAGTTTATTCCCTTTGGAGAATTTTCAATATTGAAATCCACTTGCATAACTTCTCTAAAGTTTCTTTATCAATATTTCTTCTAAGGAGGATTGTAGATGTCTGAACTCCAATTTTATGTGAATCCCAAGAAGGAGAGGTTGTTCTAATGACAAACTACATGAGGAGTAGTAATTCATGTAGGCTAAAGATTACATAAACCTAAAATCCTACTACAGATATCAAACGAAATATTTCATGCTATTTTAGCTTCTTCGATTTAGATGTAATTCAAAATCCACTTTCATTTCTTACTTCAGTTTTTTTTTTAGATTTAGATATTACGTGTTAGTAAGTGGATTTGTATTTGAAAATCAAATCTTAGATTATTATCAAATACGCAACGATGGAAAGTTAAAAAGTAATATCAGAGATCGCATACATAAACAGTTTTATGTAAATGTAATGAATCAAATTTTATCACGAAAACACGAAAAGTGGAAAACAAATACACCATGCACACATAATAATTATACTTCTGCATTTTACTACCTACATTGGAGTATTAAAGATGCAACTAGCTGAAGCTTAAAGTCCGAAAATTTTCAAGGTAGTGCATTAGATAATTCTATTCGAAATTTATATATATGTATATATATATATATAAATAAAGAGGTGACATGGTTTATTTAAAAAGATACTACTAGTTTACTAGTTTCGTTGAATGGATCAACTTCTTCAGGTATCACAATCAAGGAAATAAACAGAGACTTAAAAATTGCATTAACAGTACTATTACAAAACACAGTAGTACATTTTGCAAACAGTAATGCGAGCTTGAGTTCCAAATAAAAGTTGACTACGTGCTGTCACGGGTACGCCTTTCTAGATCTGAAGTTTACCAGAAATTCTGAAAGTATTCAAATCTCAATTTTTAGAAAACCTACTCATACTGACAGATACCTTCATGCTTCTTCCCAGCACTACCCTCCGCAAAAATGTGCCATTATTTCCACCTTAGCACACCAGATAAAGGTGTTCCAGAAAAGGGTTCGATTCACTGACGGAAATCGAACCCAGCGTCTTTCCGACCAAACTGTTTCGTCTATAACTACTAAGATACGGAGGATCTTTCATACAGTTAAGTAAATTAGGTGTAAATGGATTGATCCAAATAATGATTTTTCTTGTTATTATTATTATTATTTTTATATCTTTCAGTGCCCAAATATACTATTCCAGTAGTATATTTTGCTAACGTTTGAATCATTATTCAATTTGTTTTTAAAATGATCTTTTAAACAGGAATGCTTGGAAGAGAAATGGAAAAATATAAAAGATGAATGGAAGAAGAAGAAATCAGGGCAATCAGGATCAGAAATTAAAACTTGAATGTATAAATGGGACAATAGGAACAATGACTAAACTGCTGTATGAAACACGCAGATTTTTCTTAAACTTAAAAACCCTGTATGAGAATGGAATAAATTCCTTTTAAATTATGTATATCTTTGTCACATTTTTTAAGAAATAAATAACGGATAAGTAATCCAATTTTGTAATGTGAGACAATAAAGTATTCCCTTATATTACACATGCAACACATCTGATGCATTCAAAGAATGTATGGAAATTATTGCTTTTTTGTTCTAGGGAGGGCGAATTGGTCGCTAGTCAACACAGAAGCGTCACACTCACTCAATATATTGACTGTGTATTCGTTACGTGATTGTAACAACTGCGTGATTTATATAGGTTTCAGGTCTAATGACAGAGGTGAGCATTTTAATCGCAAAATATATAATTCTCCAATTTGCAGTTCAAATTAAAATTTGAACGTGGACAAGATTTGGACAACGAATAAACTGCTGCCGTAGTCAATCGAAAACCACTTCGGATTTCTAGCTTGTTCGCTAATATAGTCTCTATATCTATCATTATTTTTTGATACATCTCAAATAGGAAATAAACTCTCTTTTCTTTTCAAATAATATCACAATTATACAGAGCAACTGAAACTTAAGTGAGAAATTACAACTATTTTTTTGTCAAAAACCCAAGTAAAAAAAAATACTCAATATCATTTCAAAGAGGAACTCGGAATTCTTTCACATTTTATGAAATTCCAGTATTAGCATTGTCAAATTTGGGGTCAGATCTGGAGAAACGATTTTCACTTTCACCAATTGAATGTTATTTCTTAACTTGCGCGTAATAAAATCGCTTTCAGGTCGCAATTCGAAGATTATGTTTCAGTTTTTGCTTTTGACAAAAATAATGATAAGGACCATTTGATTTCTACATCGATTAATCTGAATCACTGAAAGATTTGATTTCGGCACTTTCTTCTTCCAAATTGACTGCCAAGTGCACAATTACATGCGATATAGAAACCCAAGGGAAGTAATCATAATGGTCACTGTTTGCGAGTTGAGTTCATTCTTGCATTTATACTTCATAAGCTGTAGAAAACAACAACATTGCCTTGAAAGGCACTGCAGATTTTTCTTGTGAGATATGCCATCAAGGAATACTCAACTATAGCCCTATTAGGTTAAACTTCATAACTCATAAAACATTTCTCTTAAAGACAAGCAATGTTCGGGACAATTGCAGTCAGATACTTGATAAAGTTCGTGGCAACATTATATTCTTGGTTAGTTTACACCCGCTAAACACTTAAGGTCATTTTCCCTTAAGTTGAAAGGACGTTATTTCAAATTCCATCCCGTACAAGAGAATTTTTATAAGCATCTTTTAGTTGAAATTATCTTCCTTAAAATGACGATTGTAGACTTTTCTCAAGAGAGTTCAAGATTTTCATGAGAAATCCAGACGTACAAATCAAAATCAGATGCAATCAAAAGACAAAATATACTGATTCTCAGAGACTTAGTTTCTTTTCTTCACCGACATTACTAACTAAGCCAAAACACTCATCTGTCGACGCTTCATTTATGATGAACTTTAGCTCTAAATATACCCGTCAGTAGGTATTAAACTATCATGCTTAAAGACATACACAGTGAACGAAAAAAAAAACATATCTTTCACAGGAAAGATCTCTCACACTTCGGTTGAAATTGTTACTTTGTTTAATCATCGATTGAAGTCAAAACCACGCGTGAGCAGTGAACAGCCTCGTATCTTTCTTTCTTTAGAGAGAGATATTTGTAGAATTATCATAAACATCATCAAAGTTCCATAGTTTCTTGTTTGACAGTTACATCCTTAACATCGTGATTTTGCGGAAGACTAAACTGCTCGACAAAATTAATAGAACAAAATGTTTACCATGAACATTATATTTCTAACAGCATATCAGAAAGTGGATATGTGATATAACAGGATACAAATTCAGAATACTTAATAGAAACTGATGTACTACTGAATAGGTCTGCACACAGTTATTCATACGTATTAGAACATGGGTTTCATCCACTTCACTTTATTTCCAATTTTTAGCTTATACGTATGAATAATTCTCAACTCTTACCGGTAGAGCTGCCAAGGGCTCCGTCATCCAAATCAGACCGCTCTCTGGCTTTAACAGCACTAAGAAATCCTACAATTACCGCTCACTAACATTCCTTTGAGGTTCCATCGGATACAGATGAAAATATTATCAACCAGGCTGTGTTTTAAGATAGTTCAATTCAAGTGCATTCTACGCAAGGAAAACTGTGGTTTGTATCACATTAAGCACAAACAACAACAGAGCTTGTTGAAATAAGTTGCATGAATATGTCATTTGGAATCCTGATTATTTGATTTCAGTTCTGTTCTGTCCTGATGAGACCCGTTGTGTCCTACAAACGACTTCCAGATGTTATTTCACCTGAAAGTACCATCCATCGAACATTCCGAGAAAGCAACACTCTACTGTGAGGGCAGCTTTCTCATGTTGAGTAGGTAGGAATAATGATCAACAGCACATCCTACTTTTGATAGTGATCCCATACCTGCGCAGAGGTATCGAGAACAGATCCTCGAATCCTATGTTCGAATTTTTTAGGGTCGCAGTTGTCCCTGATTTAATTTTCAATGATAATCAATGACTGCCGTGGTAGATGAACACAGTCACCAGATTTAAATACGATGTATTGCGTGTGGGGCGCCATCAGGAATCAAACCGCACGCCGAAAGTTATCATTTTGGTTACTTAGTGAGTTAACGTCTACTCTGCTGTAAGAATGGAATTTGTTGCCATAGAATGTTATAGCACCGTTATAGTCCACCGCTATCAGGCCTCTTTAGCCATTATCAGGATTATAACATATCATTGTTATATGATCATATTTCCGAGCATATCTTGACCATATTTCGTGTAGACTTCTCTAATGTGATCGTTTTGGTAATTCTTGTGCACCCTATGTAATGTCCATTATACCTGTCCGCCGTTTCTCGCTGTTTTCCCCTTTCTTTGTTATTCTGTTGTACAACGTACCTAATTTTGTTCTGCTTTATCGAAAACTGAACGACTTTCATTGTAATTGCTAAATGTTTTTGTTAATTTTGTCGAGCAGCGTGGATAGCATATTAGGCCACCTAATGGAAATACTTTAGGAAGCTTTGATGCCATCCAGAGAAAAAATCACTAAAATACTCTGTAAGGTGTGCACGCAAAGATTCGTGAAATAAAATATGTGTTTGGTGTGAGATAATGGATTTTCTTGAGGAATCCCATACATTTATTCTGAGAGTGCTACGTATTACAGAATGGAACCTTACAGGCTTCAAGCGGTATTCCCATTTCAATTACCCCAATCACGCATAAAAAACCAAAAAGAAATATAACCGAGTACTCACGTTTTTATTATTTTCTTCTCAAAGGTGATATTTGTATGCTTGGTTCTCTCTCCTTTTCTGTATTGGAACATCCAAAAGTAGAATCGAAAAATTTGATCCAATTTGGTTAAACATCTCTTTACATCACTGCATATTATTAATTTGTTGAAATTATAATCCAAGCTACACATTCCATCTAAATTAAGAAAATCATTCAATTTTGCCTTCTTATATTGATAACCAACAGTAGATAAAGAACCTAAATGGATTATTTTATGTCAGTTTATTTGCTTGATTACTTTATGATTTGCAATCTTCTGACCAACGTATTTGCATAGAATGCAAAATTTAAACGATTCCTATAGTTATTAAAACGGTTTTCCGGATCCACTCTTGAGTTTCCAGTAAATATCCCAAGAATCTCTAAGAAAAAT
This sequence comes from Typopeltis vanoorti, assembly GCF_054136105.1. Taxonomy (NCBI): domain Eukaryota; kingdom Metazoa; phylum Arthropoda; class Arachnida; order Uropygi; family Thelyphonidae; genus Typopeltis; species Typopeltis vanoorti. The sequence goes on along the minus strand of NC_143562.1, from coordinate 50,124,396 downwards.
AATGAAGAATGTGATTATTGAAATACATTGTTTCTTTTCTGCCTAATGTTAACACGCATTATTCTGACACTCAAATTATTAGCATCGAATCGAAATTTATTATGAAATAACCAAACGTGAGATACTTTTATCATGGTATTATTGAATTCTGGTTCATTCTGTATTGAGAAAGAAAAAGGTTTCATCCACACGTTTCTCCAACATGATCATTAAAGAGAAAGCCAACTTGTTTCACTTTTTGAATGACTGTTAGTCCTGCGTACATGATTAAGGTAAACTGCCTTCTGTCTAATAAAAACATGCTACACTGATTCTGTCTTTTGATTTGGTACCAGAAAAAGTCCAGAGAAATATTGACTTACATGGTTTGCAAAAAGCTATTAGCAATCCATAATTTTCAGATTGTTTCCAATGTTTTTTCCCTTGTGACTAGTTTTTATACTCTGTTATTTCACTGGTATTTATCTTGCAATAAAAATTATCCATATTCCATGTAAACTGTAAGAAGTTAGACACATCTTTGCATCTTTTATGAAATACTGAAAAAAACAGCAGGATGTCCATCCTCAGAATATCATCTTACCTACGTCTCTCACCACTGGAGAAAAATAAAACACTTGTAGAAGTTAATCTCATCTCATCTCATGTCCCCTTGAAAATCTAAGTAACGATACTTCTTAGACATCTAATCAAAGCTTCAATAGGACAGTTATTCCTATCTGCATAGCGTATTATGTTTGTCAATTGAGTATATATCCATCTGTTTGGTTTGCCTATTTTGTGTGATTAAAAATGAGAATTCAAGAGAGAGAGAGAGAGAGAGAGAGAGAGAGAGAGATAAACCTGTAATTACCGTATGAGACTACTAACTTCGCTTCCGATTGAAGCTGTCTTAAATATTCTTCACATTATAAACAGGATTCTGTCTTTTAGACCAAGCAGCATCAACGCCATTGCGTTAGCTAAGGATGTTCATGAAGGAAATTGTCATTATTACTATTACTTTTACTATTATTACGGGCAACTCCAGGGAGTCATTGGACTCATTGAGGGAGGCCCCAAATCATATTCATCACAACTATTCGACATTCATACAGTATCTATCATACCTCGCCTTAAACTCATTCACTGTCACAGCATCCACCACAGACTCAGGGAGCGCATTCCACTCATTCACTACTCTAAAAGTAAAGAACCCAGCTCTAACACCTTTACTAACTACACTTTTGCCCAGTTTCCATGGATGTCCCCTAGTCCTCCCACAAACAGCCCTGTTCTCAAAAATATCTTCTGAATTAATTTTATAGAAACCCTTCAGTAATTTGAATGTCTCAATCATATCTCCCCTCCCCGCCTATCAACCAATTTTTGCAACCCACAAATCCTCAACCTGTTCTCATACGGTTCATTCCACAGACCTGCTATCATCTTGGTCACACGCCTCTGGATCCTCTCCACCTCCTCCCCATCAAGAAGAAACCTAGGTGACCAAATCTGAGCACAGTAGTCTAGATGGGATCTTATCAAGGCTCGATACAGAGGAACAATAACCTGCTTGTCTCTGCTTGTCAACGTATTCTTCAGCAACCAAGTGATTTGATGAGCTGATTTGGCCACTTTTGCAATGTGTCCCCTAAATTTCAATTCCTCAACCACCAACACTCCTAAATCTCGTGCCTCATCAATTTCCTGGAGCACGGTTCCACCAATGCAGTAAACTGCCACCAATCTTTTCACCCCAAAATGCATAACCTTACATTTTGCCACATTAAATTGACATCTATTCTCCTTAGCCCAGACCTCCAATCTATCCAAATCATCCTGCAAAATTTTGACGTCATCTGCATTCAATATTGCCCTACCCAACTTCGCATCATCCGCAAACAAATGAACTGTTCCTCTCAGATCCTTTCCTATATCATTTATGAACAAATTAAACAGCAGTGGTCCAAGAACAGATCCTTGTGGCACACCACTAGTCACAGGCCGTCTTGTGGACTCTACTCCTGAGTAAACCACTCTCTGATATCTCTCTGTCAACCACCCTCCTATCCATCTCACCAACCCTATGTCCATTCCCATATGCTGCAATTTACTGATTAGAATTCCATGTGGTATCCTGTCAAAGGCCTTAGCAAGGTCCAGTAGAATCACTGTAAACCCATTACCCTTATCCAGTTCAGCCGTCACTGTGTTATAATACGTGAGAAAGTTACTGAGGCATGACCTACCCTTCACAAAACCATGCTGTCCCCGATACAGTATCCCATTTTCTTCTATCCAATCTTGTATTTTCCTCTTGACTATTTTCTCTAAGACCTTGATAATGATTCCTGTTATGCTGATTGGCCGGTAATTTTCAACAGCAGCCTTGGAACCACCTTTGTGCAGTGGAACTCATTGCTCATAATATCTATAAAACATTCGCTTTCCTACGCCATAATGGTTTCTCAAACAAACAATAGTTTGGCCTGTACGTTTTACAACTGGGTAGTTAGCTTTCTCACTACTACACATTATTTAACGATGAACCGTTAATCTCAAACATTGCAATAGAATCCTGTGATATTTAATATTGAGTATAGCGAGGTTCCTGTTTTCCTTGTTTTTTTGTATATTAACGATATTTTTTAGTTTTCGGGAAAACTAGTCCAGTTTTATGTATATAGAAGTACACTGCGCTACTCTTTCTTATTTTACAAACACTGCAATCAACAAAACTTCTAGATCCTCTGAAACCCTACATTCTCATCTAGAAACTCCATTTTACAATACGTTTATTGCAGGGGGTTCGGTACTTGAAGTCTTCATATGTACGTTTGTGTTAGTGTATATCTATAATGCATTTACATTTAATATGATTTTAGTAATTGTACATCACTAGGAGATGATTTTTAATCACTTCCTCAGATTGATATTCAGGGCAATGCTATTTAATATATCGTTATTTTTTCAAGAGTTAAGAGCTGCTTGATTTCCTTTTATATTAGATATTTCGTTGACATTCTTGTGAATTAGAGGAGAATGTTAATATAAAGTTATTGGAGTAAACTGATCCAGTCTGTGAACAATGTTTTACTGTGAGAGTCTAATCAGGTTTGCTTTTTGGAGCTCCGTGTATTGTATAGGTGGGGTAATTAGCACCAACACTCTGCTTATTAAGTAACTATATCGATTTTGGCCTGTTAGTACCGTTGATATATATGAATTGATATGTCATCTTATGTTGGTATCGTTACATCAGATTCTGTTTGATCTGTTCTCCTGATTTGTTATTATTTCCAGAATAGTGTAATACTACGCCAGTAATAATACAAATCGTAATAACAGTTATAGGCAAAAATAAAACTGTGTTTACTTATGAGGAATGCATGCATTTTTAGAAATAATTTAGGTAATATTGAAAGAAGCATCAGTCGATCGATGCTAGTGCCTCAATAATTTGGTCGCTTATCTCTCGGAGTTATTCTATCCATTGATTTCAGCATATTCACGATATCTTCCATTGTCTGGTAGAGTCAACGTCAAGACCGGTGCAAACTGTTATCTCCTCTAAAGCATGACCATTTACTAGGTAGGTAGGTGGGCATAATGTTTTAACTCATGAGTGTGTTGAATTGAGTTTGAAGATGAGATTCATGTGCCATCTGACATTCACCGATAGGCACATGACAGCAACTTGAACACCTTCATTTTATATACCGAGTTATTGTTATATGCATATTTTTGTGGTATCCGGATAGTTCAACAAAAACTATTTTATCGAAAGACAATTTAACGAACGATACTTTACCCAAAGGCAATTTATCGAAAAAATAATTAATCGAAAGGCAATTCACCGATTAGCATTTAATCGAAAACACAATTTGTCGAAACAATTGATCGTGAAATAACAATTCATCGAATAATCACAATTCGTCGAAAATACAGTTCACCGAGAAATGAATTATAAGCGAAGTGAAGTGAAGATATGTGTGGCAATATTTTGTTTTGGATATGAAGGATCGTTAACTAACTATACTGGTTGCAGTGAATGATAACACAGAGGCAAATATAATAACGATGTTAAATGAACATTTCATAAAGGTATTGTTGATATATCACCGTGTGTCTTTGGGGAATACTTCAAGGAGTTAACATCAGTTTTAATTTATCTCTTTAATATGAATAGGAGATTTTCCCAAGTTCCAAAGAAGTGGAAAGAGGAGAAAATTGTTCCTCTTCATAAAGTGGGCGAAAAGACTGTGGTTTCGAATTACAGACCAATCTGTTTTTCTTGTGTTGTTGTTAATTTATTAGAGAGGGTAGTCAGGACCAAGATTCCGAACTAGGTTGATTATAACAATATTCTCTTTGATCAACAGCATGGGTTCCCTAAAGTAAAATCGTGGTTTAGCAATTCTAGGTATTTATTATAAGAGAACTACTGGCGAAAATGACATTAAAGCAACTAATATAAACCACAAGAGAGAACATATCTTTAAACCCTTTAACAACCATGTTTTCTCAAATTTTAATAATTTATTCTTTTTCATTTAGTATATATAAGAAGACATGTCAGAGGTTTAAAGAAATTCGAAGACACAGAGGTGCTGTCATCATCAAGTTTATCGTTCTGCAAGAAAAGTCTGCAACTGAGATCACAAAATTTTGCGTGAGACTTTAGGGAACTGTTCCCCAGCATAACTAACAATTGGTAGACGGGTGGCTAAGTTTAAAACTGGATATCCTGAGACAACAGATGCTCCCAGGTCAAGAAGACATTCTACCGAAATCACACCTGAGAACATCGATGCAGTAAATGGCATGATCCTTGATGATAGACGAATACCAGCAAGAACATTGCAAATTCTCTGGAGATATCCAGAGAAAGAGTTATGGTCATTGACTTTCAAACTCTGGACATATAGAAGCTTTCAGCGAAGTGGGTTCTCAAATGTCGTTTGAATGCACGAAAAGTGCAAACGTGTGTCGTCATCTCAAGGGATTTTTGGTCATTTTGAGAACTCAGATGCAAATGTTTGGCTCGTTGTGACTGTTTATGAAATATGACCCAGAGAACATACAGCAATCAGTGGCGTGGAGACACAAAGGTTCTGCATGGTCAAGGAAGTTCCAAACCCAAAAGTCAGCAGGGAAGAATCGTGCCATTGTATTTTGGGATATGGATGGCATAATCCTTACCAAGTACCTCTAAAATAATAAAAAATGTTACAGCATCCGTTTATTCAGCAGCACTGAAGCACGTTTAAGAAAAAACGCCGCGGAAAACTGAGCAGAGGAGTATTGCTTTTGCCGGAGAATGCACCTGCTCACACTGCTCATGAAATCCAACAAACAATGCACAGCTTGGTCTTTCAATATCTGCGTCATCCACCGTATTCGCCAGGCCTGGCCCCATCTGACTATTTCCTATTCCTAAATTTAAAGAAACTCTTGAAAAGAACAAAATTTATCAGTTGGCGAATTCATATCTACAGTTGAGGACTGGTTTGTGCAACAAGGGAAAGACTTTTTTTTCTCAGAGGATTCCAAAAGAGTTCCTCGTATATTATTATTCCTCTCTATATATTCCTCTATAATATTCCTCTTATTATGGTGGTATTGTTCACCCATCATATAAACGGTTCTAATGCCAGAGAGAAAAGAAGAGACTCGAAGGACAATCGTGACGTACTCCTTTGCAAAGGAGTTTAGGATCTGATACGTAGCCCTTTACTATCAAACTGGTTTTGGCTTCATAGTAAATTCCTCTGATTGCCCATCAGAATCTTTCATCAAACCCTGCGAGATATAAAGCATGGAAGAGAAATTCATGTCGGAGTCGGTCAAATGCTTTTACAAGTCTATGCTGAGTTCTGCCAAGGGATACTGTGTATTCTTGTAAAGCTGTATAATACCTCGTAGAAGAAAGAGATTAAGCCATATCTCCCTGCTTTGGATACCATAGTTCTGCATGCTGCTAAAAATACTGAGAGATTGTGCTTCATTCAGTTATTAATTATTCCTGTGAATAACTCTATGTCATTGAGTGCACTGGAAAAATGCGAGCTGACTATGATTCTGTCATCTCTGTTTTTCTTGTGGAGAAATATTGTGTAACTCTTGGTGAAGTCCTCTAGTATGTCCCCACTTGGGAAGAAATTATGAAAGAGCCAGATTAATAATGGGAACAAAGTGTTTCATGCTGCTCTATCAAATTCTATTCCAAGGCCATCTGGCCCTGAAATTTTCTTGTCCTGCACTGATTTATCAGCTAGTTTCATTTCGTCTGCTATTATAGAACAGTGATGGATCGTCTGAAGATCAGTTGACAAACTTAGTCAACTAGGTTTGTCAGCGGTCTCTCCATGCCTCGAGAGGCCGCTGCTTACTTATCTGTGAGGAGGCTTCTTAGGGGCCTGTAAAAGCCTCCAGAATTTCCTGAGTGTTGCTTCCTGTGTTTCCCTGTAGCATGATTTCCATGATTGTATGATGATTTCCTTCTCTGTCGTGGTCGAGAGACGCTTTTTGTAAAAGTCAGCGGACGGAGCATCTGCTTACCTGATTCGCATCCTTCAAGTTTTCTTCTGCTTTCTTAAGAATTCTCCTCTGAGGCCACCGTATAAATAAAAGTTCTTCTCCAAAAACTAAACGATCCCGCAAATCGCTCTAACCTAAACAATTGGCCTGAAGGATAATTTAATTCACTACTCAGTGGTTCTATTCAGTGGAAGGTTGTCCATACCACCAAGAAAAATCGGTCATATCCTAGAGAAAGGCATTCACTAAAGAGACAACCCTGGAAAAAACTAATCCCCGAAATCTTTCTTATGTGCGTGGTGTAGCTCCAAAAGCTCAGGCCATTTCTCGAATCACCCAACAATGTATAGACCCGGCCTTTTGCCTAAAATTAATAATACAGAAAAGAAGAGAATATAATTTACAAACTCGTGTTACATTTATTGACTTTGAAAAAGCATTTGATAAAGTTAGAAGAAACATTTTATTTAACATATTAAAAGAAAAACAAATACCAAATAATATTCTAAAATCTGCCATAAGTATATATGAAAATAATCAAACATAAATAGGATTAAATTATGGACTATCATGTAGAGAGAGAGATAAACCAAGGAGTCCAACAAGGATGACCTCTTTCAGCAATCTTTTTAATATTTATTTAAATGAAATAATAATAAAATGGAAAAAAAATTTCTATTAAGGAATTAGACTTTCTCCTACTGTGAACTTAAACATTCTAATTTTTGATGATTACCAAACAATAATTACAAATTCTGAAGATAATTTACAGAAAGATATTTTAAATTTAAATGCAATGGCCAAAGATTATGGAATGATAATATCAACAAAAAGTAAATAAATGATGGCTTATAAAGGACAAGATACGATAAGAACTAAAATAATAATAGATGACAATATTTTAGAGTAGATGAGTTCATTTAATTACCTAGGATGTATGAATATACAGGGTGTTCGGGATAAATTTGACATATTTATAATTAATTATATTTTTCCGTAAGTTACATGTATTAACACACACTTCTCTTCATTTAAAAGTTTGGACCCTTCTTCATTCATATACAAGATGTCAGAAAGGATGGATAGCTGGAACCCACCTGAATCATGGAAGAGAATAACTTGTATCATGATGATTCGTGCCCGCCATCAAAATAAGGATATTACGACTGCTGCCCAATGCTCCCTGAATACAGTAAAAACAATCAGGCATGAACTAGAGACTTGCAATGGTGACTACGAGGATGTAGCAAGAAGAAAGATCCCTAGCAGACGATCTGATTGCGTTCGTACAGGAGAATTCCTCGCAAATCTGCAGGAACAGGTGTTGAAGAACCCTGGCATTGGAATTCGGGCTTTGTTCGTGGAGTTGCTAACTGTAGTCAAGCCCTGGATAACAAGGGTAGGCAATGGTAGGCCGTATGTATGGCAGCAGGATTCGGCCCCTTGCCACACCTCTGGGAAAAGACAAAAATGGTTGTCTGAAAATTTCTACGACTTCACCAGTCCAAATGGTTGGCCTCCAAACTCCCCAGACCTTAACCCCATGGATTATTTTGTATGCGGCGCAGTTGAAAAAGACACCAATCGCACTTCCAGTAATACAAAAGCCCAGTTAATGGATAAAATTAAAACAGTTTTTGCGGCCCTTCCCAGGGAGACTGTAGCATCAGCTTGTTCGAGGTTCCGAAGCAGAATTGAAGCTGTGATCGATGCTAATGGTGGTTATTTTGAGTAAATCTTGTTGATAGTATTGTAATTAACTCTGCCTGTAATGTTTTTTTGTCAATTCATTAAATTTAATAGATACAAAGAAGATTTTCTTTTTCCTTACGAAACTGTCAAATTTATCCCGAACACCCTGTATATGAAAAAGAAAAATATATAAACCAAAAAAAAAAGCGAAATATTTAAAAACAGCAGGTATAATTTACATTATATTTAAACCTAACCTACTTCAAATACAAACTAGATTAAAAGTATACAATGCATTAGCCCTACCAGTCCTATTAAATGGAAGTGAAATCTGGACAATAAAACAGAAAGACAAACAAAGATTAACAACAGCAGAAATGAAGTTTATGAGAAAAACTGCAAAGTATACTTTATTCGATCACAAAAAAATGTAGAAATTATGAAAGAATTAAACCAGGAATCCATAATAGAAAAAAAATTATATGAGCCTGCGTAGTTCAGTAAGTACAACGACGCGCTTTCACGGGTTCGATTCCCTTCAGTAAGCTTAGGAGTCTTTATCTGGTCTCTTGGACAAAAGGTGAGTTAGCTAGTCTCCTACCGAGGTAGGTGTTTTTTTTACAAGGAAACTAAGGTTTTTCTGCTCCCAGAACAGGCAAACCGGCCCTTGAACATAGTCATCTACAGACATGGAACGCTCCTGGAATAGGATTGACTGACCTATTCAGTGGGATTTCGGGTTTCGAATTGTAATAAGCTGTGAAACCTAATTAATACGTAACCTATAAGGCCACTGGGCCTAATATGTAAATGAAGTAGAAGGGCAATATAAATATAAGTGGATGGAACACGTTGAAAGAATGAAAACAGAAAGATTGCTAAAACAAATGTTATATTACAAACCATTAGGATAAGGAAAACCAGTACGTCCTCCAAAGATATTCAACGATGACTTCTAAGGGCAGAACAGGCCACTCTAGGTCTAAATCCTTGAAACGCGTGCTGCTGTTGCTGATGATGATGATGATGATGACGATCTACAAATTTCGCACATTTTCTAGTCGTTTTGCTCGTTTGCTGGTAGAAAAACTCGAGTTCCAGTTAGCAAAATCACACTCACCTTCCTTATGATACCTCAAACACTATACAAGCAGTCAAATGATCTATGTTTCTTAAAACATCAAGAAGAATAAAGCATCATTAAAAACTTGATTTTCTCTATAATTTATAACAGTCAGGATGGTGTATAGGAATGCAATGTTAACCAGAACAAATCTTTATAGTTTGCCGATTTATCCGATGGACCGAGGTTCAACAAAGCTATAATTTATATTAGGAACCGAAAATGTAATCATTCTGAAAAATCATTACTGCTGATACATCCTACACGCTATTATAATACAATTATTATTCAATTCATAATCTCCTAGCGACAAATTTCCTAATTAGTCTGTTGATCGTAAGCATTTCAGTATTGCTGCATCTATCGTTTCGGTCTTCTAAGGCTCTCCTGACTGAATTAATCCGCCTACACCAGTAGCGGACTCAGGATGTAATCTTGGGGAAAAAAAGGGGGGGGGGAGTTGAGTAGACGATTTGAGAATACACACTACGCATCGCATACGACCTATGACTGAGCATCTGCAATGATCGCTAATTAATAAGTAGTATAGACACAGAAGACACGACACAACAAAAAAAAATGAACTTTATTAATTAGGAAAAGATTTTTGGAAAATTTTCTAGTGTTTTTTCCTTTTTCTTTAGGGGGACAGGTCCCCTTGGTCCCCCACCTTTCGATTACTAGCAAATGTGCTTGCACTAGTGCAGTAGTTCTTTTATTGTGTCTTGTTTTTTCGGTGATTCGCTTCTCAATATATCTGAAAATGTAGCTTTGTAACTCTGCATCTGAACACATCTTCAATTAAAGGTGTCGTTGTACAAATTCAGAAGAAAACCGAACTAACTGCAAGTTAGTTCGATTTTCATGAGGTTACAGTCGTAGACAATAACAGACACGCCATAGATATGTTTATTCAGTAACTGTAACTCCACGCAAACGGGCGGACTTGAATACAGAAACGGTAAGTGCATCTGTGTAGAAATATGTTTTGGAAAGAACAGGTGGCCGCAGAAGAAAGAGAATTCTTTCTGGAGACCGCAACATTTTGTTTTATTTTTTGCGATTTTCGCAAGTTCGTTGGTAGAATTCTGTGGAAACAAGAGTGTTAACATCTTGCAATACAACGTACTAGGAGTGTCTTATATATGAATACCTTTTATTATTTTTCGATGACATCGTACTTTAAAAACTGTATGTTCAGGTTTAATTTTTTTTTCATTGCACACAATAAAAGGAGAACGCTTAGAGAGTAGAGAACGAGAAATTTTGCAGAAATAAAACCCTCACGTGTTTCAATAGTAGCTGTGTGAGTGAAGTCGACATTGGAATCATGAGGATCTTCATTCCAGTTATTCTTGTTTTCTTTTTGGCAATTACTTTCGTATCAGTAGATGGAGAAGGACAGATCGGTCATCCAGATTGGGGTAAGTAAAATATTAGTTTCGATGTTGTCTTGATAAAATTTTGTGTCTTCATTAAAGCAAGATAGGGCATACATTTTTTGGTTCATGAAATACCATCTTAGAAGAGAATTTAAGAAATCAGACATTTTTGCAGAATTGCTTAATATTCGCTAATAATCAACATTTAAGGAGACAAAATGTAGTATCTTGCTTAATTTAAAGATATTTCCAGATTGAAATTAGAAATAATATTCTTCCTGCTAAAATTGTGAAAAATAATTGGACTGATGTTGCATTTCGTGATTTCTTCCTTTAGTGTGACAAATCCTTCTGAAATATTAAAATAATTGAATAAACTAGATAGTTTTGCGTTGATTGAAATAGCATGTAAATACCCTTTATATGTTCTATGGCTTGTTTGTTTGTCTGTAGTGAAAAACAAACCTTTAGAGATACTCTGTCATCTCCTTAAAGTTATAAATGTAGCCTCGCAATCCGCAAGCAAGATTTTTATAGATAAGGTGAATAGATTCTTAATGAATCGCATGTATCGCAAGTTCAACATCTTATTTCATTTAATCTAGTATAAGAGTAGAACTGCTTCCTAATTTAATGTAGATCTCAACTTTATATTTAGGAACTAGTTATTGAAAGATTTCATAAGTTACGGTGTGTTTGAATTTATGTATTTAGGTTTAAATATATTGCCGGTTTACATCGCTGTTTATGAGTATGACAATCAACACCCTGAAGATATAATCAATGATACAATAAATATTATACTTTCTTGTTTCACTGCTATCTGCTTAAGAGGCGGGGGGGGGGCTTCCTTGGTTTAATTTCTATTTAAGTTGAATGCGCCATCTCTTGTCAATTTCGGTTATACGGTAGAGATCAATTTAACAAAAAAAATAAATATTATGGAAGTTAGGAATTTATAAAAATCCCAAATCAAAGAGTTTATTCGTTTGATTCGTAATGGATAGCAATTTCATGCGATATGAATAGCAGTGAATATTTAATTTTATGATGTTTTAGCAAAAGATTCCAAATTTTCACTTATAACGATTATATGCTAAAGGAGGATGTTTTCTTGTAAATGTATTTGAAATATAGTAGATATTTTCTTTATCATTTTTTCTTTAATGAAAATTAATTTATAAAAATCTATATTTATTGTATTGTATTGCATATTTATTTTGTCCACGCGGTTAGCCGAGCGGCTATGCGCTTCGCAACTACATGCCTGGGAAAGGAGTGCCCTGGGTTCGATTCCAGTGGCTGACTTGAGGAGCTTAAGGTCTTTCTCAGATGTAACCAACTTAGCCAGTCTTGGGCGTGTGTTGCAAGGTTTTTCTCCCCAGTTTACCTTGGTTTTTCCTCCCGCAAGCAGGTAATGTGAACACACGCATCTATAAACATAGGACACATCGGGAAGCTTAGGGCTAGCAGCCTTATCCTCGGGACGGGTACGACTTAGAAGGCCAATGACCAGTGGCGTGCCACAGGACTCTGTACTTGGACCACTGTTGTTTAATTTGTTCATTAATGATATAGGACATATTCAGATTGCTTGTAGCTGACGCACGATTAGGTAAAGCAATTGTCAACAAAAAAGATGTTGATATTTTACAGGATAAATTGAACAGAATGGTAGTAGGGGCAAAGAAGAACAGGTGGCAATTTAATGGTGAAAATTGTAAGATTATGTATTTTGGAGTGAAAAGATTATTATCTTTGTGCCATATTAATGGAACCGTACTGCAGAAACTTGATCATACCAGGGATTTGAGGGTTTTGGTGGATAGGAAGTTGAAATTCAGAGGGCATATTGCAAAAGTGGCTAAAACAGCTCATAGGAATAACTGGTTATTGAAGAACACCCTGACATGCACAAATAAGAAGGTTATTATTTCCCTTTATGAGGCTTTCATAAGGCCTCATCGGTTGTTTGGATTTCTTGAAGATGTGGATGAGGTGGAACGCATTCAGAGGCGAATAACTAATATGGTAGCAGGACTGTATCATGCTCCATATGAGGAGAGTTTGGAGATGTGTAGCTTACAGAAGCTGGTCGATTGGCGATAAGGGGAGATATGATATAGACATGTAAATTGCTAAAGGAGGAGGAGTACAGGATTGATGTGGAGAAAAATTTCTGCATGAATAATGTGAAGAAAAATAGAGTTATTTCATGTAAATCGAGTAAGACTGGAATTAGCAAGGGAGTGAGGAATAGATATTTCACTTGAAGAGCGGAGAATGAGTGGAAGGGATTGCCAGTGGAAGAGATTTTCATCTCGCTATAATAATAATAATAATAATAATAATAATAATAATAATAATAATAATAATAATAATAATAATAATAATAATCTAATGACTATGCATTATGCATTATGCATTAGATCAACGGAGTGATGTTGACCTGTTGTACCTAGCGAGGAGAATAGGCGGATTAGATTAAGAAGTTACATCGACAATAGCTCTGAGCCAATCCTTCAGGAAATTACACAAGAGGGCCTTCTAAAAGCAAAAGGAAAGAAATCCGATTACAAAAAGGAACAACAAAATATCCGATATGTGCGCTGGAAAAATAAACCCTTGCATGGCCAATATCTTCGAGATACTGAGGACAAAATTGACGTGAACAAGAAGTGGGAATGGCTAAAACACGGATACATTAAAAAAGAAAGAGAAGGATTTATTCTATCAGCTCAAGTACAGGCAATACAGACTAATGCAATCAAAGCAAAAATTTTCACATCAATAATAACAACAAATGCAGATTATGCGATCACCAAAATGAGACAGTAGAACATCTAATCAGTTCTTGCAGAAAAATAGCTCAAACTGACTATAAATACCGCCATGATCAAGTGGCCAAAATAATTTATTGGCATATATGCAAAAAATAAAATGGCTTTCCCACTTCTGATAACTGGTGGTGGCATAAAATAGAGACTGTATTTGGAAAATGAAACAGCAAAAATTCTCTGGGACTTTAGAATACAAACTGATCGGCATTTGGAACGCAAAAGACCTGATATCACAATTATCAAACATCGACAGGTTTGGATTATCGATATCGCAGTACCCAGTGATAACAACATCAACAACAAAGAACTGGAAAAAATTACTAAATATCGAGATCTGGCAATCGAAATTGGCCGACTGTGGCTTAAACACACCAAAGTCATCCCAATAGTTATCGGTTCCCTTGGTGCAACTTCAAAGAAGCTGTCCAACTATTTACAGCAATTAAAAATCAATGAAGTGATCCCATATGACCTACAAAAAACAGCATTACTTGGAACAGTCCATAATTTACGATGCTTCCTGACGGACTATTCTTAGATTCTTGGATAGAATCTGAATTGTTCTGAATCACCAGTCATATTCTTATTTATTTGATATCTTGTTTTGACTATGTATCAATTATGTGAATAAAATAATAATTACAATAATAGCAATAATAATGACTGCACTGAAATAAAATAGAATAATAGTTCGACAGTGTTCTCTCGCGTTTTATATAAAGTTTCATCAAAATCATTTCATTCATTGTAGAACTCTTTCCTGTGGATATATAGAAATACCGTCACTTTTATATTTTTGCTATTAGTCAGTTTATAATGTACAGTTTGCATCACCAATATTTAGGATGCATCTTTAAGTTTATTTCTGCCATTATCTCAGGAAAATATGCCACTTGAATTATTTATTTTTTTTTTACAGCGGACAGAATTATGCTTCAATGTCAAGGTGAACACAATTTAACCGATGAGGTACAGGACGTCATTAATCAGTTAACTTAAGCTGTATTGGTATATTTTAGTTACAACGTTAAATGCTAAAATAATGTATTAATATATGAAAGAAATTTCACTGCATTTTGTTTCTTTTGTGGATATAATTATAATGAGGTTTACAAAACAATTTCAGGTTTTCATTGTTTTTTACATTAATTTATGATCCCCACTGAATATAATTTATGTGGCACTAATATTATGAGGCAAAAAAGTCAGTTATTTTCGGGAAGTTTCTTAAATCAGACTCCTAGTGGTCTAGCATTAATTAAACAATACATGTGACCACATAAATAGCCACGATAAAGGCGTAATTAACTGTCTACTACATAAATACCGTATCGGAAGAATTCTATGAATATATTTCCTTTTTATCAGTAATAGTCGTCTTTTCTTGTGTGAGAGTGCTAATTCAATGACAATTATTTGTTATTGTTGAAGGTGTTAGACTACTGGAAGGATCATCATCAACCAAAGTTTTAATATCGAAGATCTAACATCGAAAACGGGTGTAACCATGTAGGTGTGACATTTATAACCAAAGAGCTAGGCCAATCCCAAGAAACCC
Source organism: Typopeltis vanoorti (assembly GCF_054136105.1). NCBI lineage: Eukaryota > Metazoa > Arthropoda > Arachnida > Uropygi > Thelyphonidae > Typopeltis > Typopeltis vanoorti. Next base: position 50,109,279 of record NC_143562.1, on the reverse strand, counting down.
CATTCTAAGGTTAGTTCCATTTGCTGATAGAGGAAGGTTTTTGCGCCGTTCTTCGGCCGGCTCTGGAGTTAGTCCATCTCTGTTTTGTGCATCTGGGACTGTTTTCTCTCGAAGACTCTGGTTTTAATCCCACAACTCATGAATCGACCTTAAAACTCATACTATTTCAAGCAATGATATGCATTTATTGGGTTTAGGGACTAGATGCTTGCAGTTGTCTGTAGTATTATCTCCTCTTAATGCTACTTAAAAGTACTCATTATTGGAAAAGGCTATCTCCGGTTGGCTAAAGGTGTATATTGGCAGGCACCAGTTTTCCAGAAGCTGGTTAAGGCTAAATGGAAACGCGGATCTTTAATGGAATAAAAGACGCTAGGGGATCCACTTATAGTTATATTGCACTGGTCGTTAGCTTTTTTATAACGTACTAATATTCTTCAATAAATATCAAAGAGCTTGATACATTTACAGCTCTTCTTATGGCAAAACTATTTCTTATAATATGTTGGCCACTTATAGTGGAATATTAAAGTAGTGTCTTTTTATTTTTACTCTACTAGATATAATTAGTCCCAACACCTGAAAACTCCTACTTAGCACTGGCGTTAACTCAACTAGAAAGTATAACGACCTTAATAATGCTTTTTGCATTATTTCTAGATGATAAAGCCATTGCTTTTTCTGATTGTCCAGCAAATATCATGGAATGGATAAAATAAATGAATAAAATGTTTAGCTTTATTGGTGAAACAATAAACTGCTTCGAATATTGCCCTAAAATGGTGCTCAAAGAATTTACAATGTACGCTATTGTTACTTTAAACACTGAAATTATTGAAATTTCTCATAATCTGGATTTTTGCTGTTCAGAATTCTTGGTAGATTTATTTATTTCCATCAGTAAAGAATTAAAGTTCAACCTAGTGCAGGGGTGGAGAACCCTTGGAACTCGTGCCAAATGTGGCACGCCGACGACTTTTTTCTGCACGCATCCCACAGCTCACCTTAAAAGTAATTAAATAAATAAATACATATTCGACATCTACGCTGAGTTGTAGATGTGTTAGTAATAATAAGTAATATGAAAATGAAACAAACATAATCTATCTCCGCGATATACTGACGTACAACTTTTATCGAGTTCAGTTGTTGCATCATTCGCCAGGCAGGACGTGGCGTGACTCCTTTACTACCATTTTATATATATTTCATTTTTTGTATTTCTTAAAGAATTTATTGGTTTTCTAAAGTGCGTATATATGTGGATTTGGATTTAATTAAATCATGTCATTAAAATATGGATTGGAAGTATTTATTTTTCAATAAATATGTTTAATTTATGAGATATAAATGCAAATTGTCTTTATGTTGCCATAAACATAAGTTATTGTTAAAGCTTTGTGAAATATATTATCAATATTCAGATTATGAAGTGTTATCTGCAATTGATTAGATTGCATGCGTAGCCTTCTCTTTTATTTGCATGTGTATAGGTAGGCTTATTATTCTAATAATTTTGTTTTGCTTAAACTTGGTAAGTGTATGCAGAGAGTGATTATCGTGAGATTTTCTGAGTCCAAATTATAATTTTTGCCAGTGTCCAAACGACTCTGTTCACATTTCTACAGCGCATGATCTGATTTTCATTAAAGTTGGACGTCGTATGAAGAAAGCATTATATTTTCTATAGACCTTGTGGTTGTACAACTTTGTCATTCATTCGTAATTTACTTTTTCCCCTTCTTGACTTACTTTCTTTCTTTCTCCCTTTTTTCTACTCGTATTTATGATATATATATCATGATCATATCTTTTTATTTGCTTCCTGCACTTTACAGATTGTACAGAATGTCAGAACCTCCAGCAAAGAAACACAGACATTCAAATGAAGAGGATATTTGAGAATTTTATGTTACGAATCAGTTATTTGTCGGAGTTATTTTTGTAAAGAGACAGTTTGAAACTGTTCATAAGAACTTTAGCAATAAAAATGAGCAAGAAAAAAGAGAATTAATTTCTCGTGAACTGAGCAAGACAAAAAATATTCTGATAATTTGATGAAATTTATTTCAAGTAGGCCTAGTTCCAAGTTAGCTGTTGCTAGTGTTTAGGTTTCAAACGTTATTCGCCATCGTGGAAAACCACTCAGTTATGGGGAGTATATTAAAGAAGCATGGCTAGAATGTGCTCCTTTCCTTTTTGATACTCTTTCAGAAAAGGTAAAAATTATTCAGCGCATTAAAATTTGTCTGTGAATAGAAAAACAGTTAAGGATTGGATATTAAGTTGGAAAGGAATACAGTAGAATAATTAACAAAAGATTTGGCTTCATGTAACTTCTTTTCTATTTCTGTTGATGAGAGTATAGACATTACGTTATCATCTGTACTAACAATCTTTGCTCGATTTTGTAGGATTAACGCAATATGCGAATAGATGCCTAACCTCATAACAATACCTGAGCACACTGAGGTTGAAATATGTAAAGCAGTTATAAACGAATTATCTATTCGGAAAATTGATATTTCAAAGTGGTATCCATCACAACAGATGGTGCGCCCAGCATGATTTGTAATGAAGCAGGATTTATAAATCTATTTGCGAAACACGTTGGTCATCTATTGATAGGTTTTCATTGCATCATACATGAGGAGACTTTATGTGCAAAAGCTGTCCTAAAGGAACTTCAAGAAGTGATGCAAACAGTAACCAAGATTGTGAATTAAATTTCTGAACGTGCTTTGAATAAAAGACAATTTCAGAAGCTATTGAATGAGGTGGATTCGGGGTACACAGGATTAATAATGTACAACAATGTTTGTGGTCATAGTCGAGGTCTTCTTCTAAAACGATTTGTTGAATGCCTGGATGAGATAAATCTCTTTTTGACTAATCAACAAATGTCTTATGAAGAAATGTGTGACGTCGTGTGGGTTTGTAGACGGATGTTTTTTGAAGATTTTTGCGAACATTAAATGACTTGAACCTTAACCTACAGGGTTCTGGTGAGACTGTTGATGACATAGAGGCATTTGAAATTAAACTAGGAGTAGTGAGAGATTTGGATATTTTCCAAAAGTAAAGAAATATATCAATGATCTCCAAATGTATGACAGAACAACTCCCAATGTCTTAAAAAGCTATTCTTAAACATCATTGTGTCAACTGTTGACCAGTTCTCTCTTGTTAAGTTCAGAGACTACAAACTTCATTAAGTTTCCAGACATTATAAAACTGGATGAACTAAACTTGTTGATGTTTTAGTGGATAAATATGGATGATTTTGAAATGCAGTTGATTGAATTTAAAAGTAGCTCAATTTGGAGGCAGAAATTTGATGACTCAGAATTGACTTGGAAACTATTGAAAAGAAGCGATTAGAGGCTGGAGTAACAGAGAAAAATGCGGAAAACAAGGTACTAAGGACTTGGAATACTATTCCAGAAACTTTTGCATTTTTAAAAATCCTTGCAACAGCATTACTATGCATTTTTGCATCTACATGTTCTTGTGAACCATTGTTCTCAGTGATGAACTTTGTTAAGTCTCGTAATAAGATTATCCTTACAGATAAAACTAGTAGCGCATGCAAATCTCTACAGGTTATTACAAAATATAAACCTGATATAAATTATCTGTCATCAGTGATGCAGCAGCAGAAGTCTCACTGATACTAAATAAATAAATCGTCCACTATATTTCTTTCTCTCGTTTCGATTTGATGTTTTTGCTAAAATTAGTAAAGATTAACTTCTGTTTAATGTACTATATAGGTAAAATAATATTCAATTTTATCTGTAATATTTATGTATTACTCGTAAGGGATTAAGAATTAGTAAACGAATATCTTTAATTTTCTTTTCTTTTATTGTGCTTTAGTCAAGTAAACGATTATGAGATTGTGCACTGTAATATAGTTGAAAAACTTTAAAAATCTTATGTCTGATTGATCTTTATAAAAAAAATTAAAAAAAAAGATGCAAAATTATTGTTTACTATTTTGCTGGTGTTAAACCTTGCGTCTTTAAAATTGTGTTGCTATATATGGCAACAAGAATTACACTTAAAGGAAAATTAAAAAAATATCCACGCTATCAACAGGGTAGAAGGACTTTTAAGTAAGTCCGTGACTAATTTTTATATTCATTCAATCTTATATGACTTATAATAATCACTATTACCATATTCCTTGATTTTACTGCACGTGTGATTTTTGATTATTTGAAAATGTTCTCCAAATACTTAAAATACACCAAATAATAATATGTGCTCCCAACTTTCGGCTGGCACGTGAGAAAATTTTGCATCAAAGATTTGGCGATTTTGAGCCGCACACTTAAAATGGTTGCCCACTCCTGTCCTAGTGCATCATTTGACAATTAGTTTTAAACGCGAATATAATCTATTAGCACAAAAGTATGCTCAAGTAAGGGATGTGAAAGCTTCGTGTAACAATATCACTAACATCACATAAGGATTTCACTTTTGACATAGCCTTAAACTCTCGAAATATTAACATATTGGCGTCATGTTCGTAAAACTGACTAAAAATACTCCATCAGTGAAATATCATCTAATTTATTCATTTATAACAAATAACTTATGCACAACAACTTATTCTTACAGCATATTATAATTTTACCTCTATATCTGTATTTTTTGTAATAGATAGTTAAAGTATACAACGAATCTGGCAAACTATGTATGAAGGAAATGCTTGGTGATAAATCTGTTCAAGAAGGAAATCACTCGAATCCCAAGATAAACAATGAAACATGGGAACAAAAGGTAAAACATTGTAGTTATTATTAATATATTTAACGGCTATTATAGCCTGTTTTTGTTTAGGAATGTCCCTTTAAAAAACAGGCTATAATAGCCGTTAATTATATTAATAGTGTTTAAGAGGAGTAACATGGGAATTTCCCAGAAACTATACTTAACTGTAGTTATTATTTAAGCATTATTACCATAAATATAATTATTCTTGATAATGATTTGAATTTAGAACTAGGGGACGAATTATTCTTCAAAAAGCTTCATATATAATGTGGAAATATGTTATTCAATATAATAAAACAAATGAGAGGACATTTATGAATTATCATTTCCATTCCACTGAATGTCGTTTATCAAGGCCAGTGTAGCTCAATGAAAGTGCCGTTTGTATCCCGTGCGATAGGCCGTCCAAAGAAAGACTTAAGTTCTAGTCTACTCCCCGATTAAAGTAACTTTTGCTAAGTCTTTCTTCTACTGGCTCCTGAGTTAGTCGATCTCTGGCGATGGAAAAGTGTTCTTTCTCTCCAGGAAACTCGGGATTTTAGTCAAATAAGTCCAAGAAAGTCGACCGTAGAATCCACACTATTTGAGACAACAACAGACTATGTTAGGTTTAGAGACGGCACGATGGCGAGGCGTGTCATTCTAATTTTCGTCGGATTCGAGTTATAATTGGGGATATTCTTCGGCAAGTATCTCTGATTGGCTACCAGTTGAAGCCTACTAACTCTACTAAGTCTACACAAGTTAGATAGAGTAAAATGGTCTCGTCTATTTCCTAAAAGGGAATAAAAGCTGATAGCGGATTTATTTGAATGTCGTTTAGCAGTATAGATTTACTGCTTGTATAAATGAATCCTGCAGTTTTTCATAATGCTATGTTGTGGCATTATTTTTACATGGGCATCATTGAATATAGAAACTTGATTTTTAAATGAAGCAACTGCCTTACTGTGTATTTAAGAGATTTCTGAATTGAATTGTTGCATAAAAAGTTTGATCATATATATATATATATATATATACTCAATTTATTTAAGAACGTTTCGCATGCATGGAATATTAGCAAAAGTGTTTGTTCTCTGGTGATTGCAGCTTAAGCAGTTTGTTACTAAAACAACAACCACTTCCGAGAATTATTTTATTTCGTACTGAATTGATGTCTTCTTCTAAGTCATTTTCTTTAATAACGTTCTCATTTTCATCATCGTTAGCATCATTTCTGCAGTGTAGGTCCTTTTGAAGTCCTCATAAGTTTCAAATCATTATGATAATACCCTGCACTCTATGTGGTCGAAGCCATTGCTTTATAATCCACTAACAATAATACACAGTATATATTTTTAATTTTCTGTTTTGACGATTTGTAAAGGATCATTGTATTAAAGCAGTGTAAATCTTCACGACAGAAAAATAATATAAATATTGTTGTACAAAATGAGACAAAGAAAAATTATAACGCCAAGTTCATTGAATTTCCAAACATTGGAATCACACAAATTCCTTCTCACCGTATTTGATCAAACCTTTTATTCTCAATACTCATTAAATATCCTTGCATTTCTTTGAATGGTAAGAAAGCAATTTTCATAACATCAGTTACTTTACGATCATCAGCATAACACTACTCGCAAATACAGACAGACGTTTTGATCTGGTGATCAACATACTGTTCTTCAAATAGATCATTTTTTTCATTATCACCATAATACGAATCACAGATATAGACGTTTCTATATGATCGGTTCTCAATCTTTATTATTCAGTTAATAACCTTTATTAGATCAATCCGGTCTTCACTTTCATTTAAGATTTTAATTTAAGAGAATGATATTCCTAAGTTAATGCAAAGGCACCTCAACTCTTGGAGTGAGAATGATGAAATCTGTTATCGAATTTCTCTTTCTTCATCACCTCAATACAGTTTAATATGTAATTGTACTTCATATTCCTGTACAATTTAGTATACAAATCATCCATAATGAGACTCAATTAACATCTAGAGAAGAAAAAGAGCCCTATTCGTGATTATTTGGCCATCATAAGATTGTTGGTTGGTAAAGAGATAAACCCGCTTTAGATATGTCAACAGTTGACATATGTGTTTCTGAAAATTTCCATGACCTGTGTCCAAACCATGGAAACAAGCCATAGGAATTGTAGGAGAGCAATGGGACGATAATTTGATAGCCGATCTATCTCCTCTTTTTAAGAGTAGGCTGGACATATTCCTACCTCTCAGCTTTTATAGGCGATATAGAATGGAATTAGATAAACGGCATATTTCTAGAGTCTACTTATATCTTTATGCTGCCAATGATAAGTAGAGAAATAAAGTACATACTACGAAAGCGGGTGGTGATATATACCATGCCATGTCATGTCTTGTCAGTGAACTATACATTCAAAATATTGATAAAAGCTTGTATCACCCAAAGTCATGTAGGCAAATGCTATGGAAATGGTAACAATGGGATTTATCCTCAAACAAGAAATGCATGGAAAACCTACGAAGCCAAGGGACAGAGTTCTTGAAATGACTGTAAAGACTTCTCTGCACTTTGAAGTCAAAACTTCAAAGTGCAGAGAATGATTAAAGAGTCTACACCAGATTCTTGCTAAAGGACATGACCTAAAAACTCATCTATGTAGTGATAGTTTCTAAGAAAGATGCACATGAGGCAAAAGTCAATTATTGCAAACCAACAGTGAAGACTGCATATGTGTGAAGGTTTGTGACTGTTCCTGCAGATAATTGATTGAACGTGATATTTGCAGTAGTAATTTGGTGAAGCAAGTGTAACGGTCTGGGAATGTTACTTCGTTTAATGTTTGGGGTGAGATGATACGAAGGTTAAGAGACATACTAGTTTGAATAATGATACTTTGCTGATAGTAATGTTAAGGGAGACTGACCAAAAATAAGCAACCTGAATTAATACAATCTGTTGGGTAGTATTCTTAGTAATGTGAAAAAAGTGATAATCTTCAGACCTTTAGGTATGAAGGTACGAGGGTGGTCTAAAAGGTACTCGGCCGCCTAGACCATAGATGGCCATGCTATCGACAAGGCTTTTTTCACAAGTTAGTACATCTGTCATAATCATCCATGTGAAATTGCAAGTAATTCTATCAAGTAGTTCGTTTTATAGCTTCTGAAGCAAATGCTTTGTCTGTATCACATGAAATGGATAAAAAACGGATAAAATTGAGTATCGTGCGGTTAAAAAATTCTCTGTAAAGAAGGTTTAACGCAAAACGAAATTCATTCGAAGTTCATAAAGCTTTATTGGCACAGTTCATTTTCGTTTTCGATAATTAAGAAACGGGCTGCCGAGTTTAATTTTTGGATATATTTTGCATGAAAAATTGCAAATGAAAAAGCTTTGCGCAAGATGGGTGCCGCGCTAGCTCACAGCAGATCAAAACTGCACTCACATGAAAATTTCTGAACAGTGCTTGGAGCGTTTTAACAAGAATAAAACTGATTTTGTGCCTAGATTTATTACCCTGGATGAGGACTGGATTCACCATTACAGACCAGAATCCAAACAGCAGTCAAAACAGTGGACAATAGCCGGTTCTTCAGCTCCAAAGAAGACAAAGTCGGTTCTCTCAAACTTGGAAAGGTCATGGCATCGGTGGTTTGGGATGCTAAATGCATTTTGTTTATTAATTATCATGAAAAGGGTAAACAATAATCGGGGAATATTATCCCATCTTTTAAACAGACAAGACTAAAAAAATCATCTTTCATCAGGACAATGCACTTGCCCACAAAAATGTTTTGGCAATGGGAAAATTAAGGGATCTGCACTATGAATTGTTGGAACATCTACCCTATTCCCCAGATATGACTCCCTCTGACTTCTATCTCTTCCTAAATCTAACACTCTTCTTCTTCGCTGGTCAGCATTTTCTTCGAATGAAGAGGTGATTGCAGCTGTAGAGGGGTATTTTGCAGATCTTACTGAGAACCATTACAGGGACGGGATAATGGTGCGGAGCATCGCTGGAATAAATGTATTAGTCTTAAGGGAGTTATGTTGAAAAATAAAAATAATTTTCAAATTAAAAATTCGTATTTTAATTGTTAGGCCGAGAACTTTTCACACCACCCTCGTATACGTTTATAAGTTTCTCCTAAATATATTGCTGCTCAATACGTATTTCAATATAATGTAGGGGAAGCCGAGGACATAGTTATTGGATATGATCACGTGATTATACAAATGTATCTTTACAAGAAATCAAAAGTATTTGATGATATACGTATAAATTCTGGCTTTAATATCTATGCCGAGTTCACAATTAAGTAATTTAAATTTAGGATATTTATTCTATAATTACTCATTCTTTTCTGTTATATTTTCAGCTGAAAAGATATTACGATTGTCGGAAGGTAAGAATATGCTAATATATTATTATACAGTATATTTGCATTAGTGGGCATATATTAAAGATTCTTAACTAAATAATATCTATGATGGATTTTTTCCAGTGTATCGTTACGAAAAGTTTCTGATCAATGAAAAACAGATCATCACAAGAAGACACATAGCTCTAGCTAAATTGGCTACTTTTTTTGTTTTTAAATGTTATTCTTATGTAACGTGTGTATAGATATTTTATTCAGTCACGCAACCTTTTCTGGTGAGCCAGTACTTAATGGATCGCTAATTGGTTGCTATTTGTAATAATAATCCCATACATAAAGAGCAGTAAAACGTATAGCATTGTATTGCGATGTGTGGGAAAGTTATTATCTAAGGGAAGGAACTTGTGAAGGTTTCAGTTGAGAAATTGGAATTCGTAGTCATTTGATGGTGGGATAAAACAGTACGCGTAATGCTAATGCAGAAAACAATGACGGATGCCATGAAAGAGGAGGAATGTGTTCAGCAAAACAGTGGAAACGATTTAAAAATATTAAGATAAGATTAATATAATATGAATAGTCCTGTATTAGGAGAAAACATTCACCAAGACAAATAGCGGACTCCACAGAAAAAAAAAACAGCAATTCATTTGCAAACGATTTAAGAGAGACCATAAAACGCCACTTGACAGTGCACCGTTTAAAATATTCTATTACGAGTAATGAGAATAAAAATATCAAATAATACTTCTACTCATATGGTGAAGGGAAACCCTTCACCATATGTGGGTCGGCTAATGACCTTTAATTGAAAAACCTGATAAAGGTTTCTCGGATCATTAGACAAGATTCGAACCCGGGTATTTGTAACCAAAGGGCTCGTCTATACCAGCTGAGGTACTCCTCCTATATTTAAATGCTATACATTATCAAAAATGTTCGGACGCCTGCTCATCCCAGCTCTCACTCTAATACGAGAGCCTTCAGTCTAGAGTTTGGTATGTTGTTGCAGTGATTCGATTTTTTTTTTTTTCAGAAGAGTTATGAGGTTGGTCACTGTCAGGCCATTCGACTTTGCTCGCATTTGGCGTTTCCATCCATTCCACAAGAGTTCGAAAGTTCAAGCCAGAGCTCTGTTCAGGAGTCAAGTTTTTTCAACACCCATCGGCTGTTCCCATACAGTAATTTTATGTCGCCGAGAACATCGCAAATGCGCTGTTATTGCTCATACAACAATAACAGCACAGTTGCTATCCACCTTTAAAATGAGAACGAATAAAAAGTTGCTAATGATGATGACGCTGACCACTCGATAATGCTAATCAGATATACCCAAATCATACGTCATTACCTTGCAGTTCTATTTTCGGCATGCCTTATAGAAAAGGTTTAAATGTTTAATTGATAATACATAAAGCACAGTGGATTTCAAAGGAAAAAAATCCTTAACTGAAATACGTTTAAATGAATTACGACCTACATTGTATCTTTAGGTCTAAATTCTGATATGAAGGTAGAAATTACTTATTTAAATATACTTGTCTATTTGCAGAATGAATTCGAGAAGAATAATGTAAAGACTGAATGCGAAACGCTGTCTGTAAGTATCATAATTTGTTTAGGTGAATGTTCTCGGACAATTATTCTTTTTAGTTTTTTATTGTGTTTTTAAACGCTGTTAATGATGTTTATCTGTAAGTGGAAAATATAATTGCATCGAGGATAATTGTTTATATTAATATGAAACTTATTCGAGTTCAATGGACTGTTCGCAGTTGATCTTACTATGTCAATATATTCGATGCTGCCCATTCTTTCTCATGGTTACTAGTGTTTCTTTAATATCTTCAAGATCTTAATTCGAAGTTCGTTTTTGCTCTGTTCATCATCTATGTTAAAAGTGAATACTCCACTCCAATTCTTTGGTAATAATGGAGAAGTTGAACAGTCTGCTTATTATCGAAGTCCTTTTACATTATGTGTATCAAGAATTCCATTGTATTTTATTAATTGCAGATACTATCTTTGATGATTCCCTTTTTGATGATTTTAGACTTTATTTTCTTTACATTGTTTACTTTACATGACGAAGATACCATAACTGGATTTCTAAATATTCTATTGAACCTGTTCGTTTCTAAAGTAAGCGGAGTAACAGGGATTTTTGCGCAAATAAGGTGAGCATATTCTCTTGCTTGATAAAGAGATTGCGCTGAAACATTTCATGAAAGCAAAGAGCGTTTTCGAGAGATTTTTGACCTACAGAATGTTTGACAATCTCGACTGGAAGTTTTTCAGGACTCTTTCTCTCTCTATTTCTAGAAAATACGGAAGTTTGTTTTTTCAGTTATTCTTTGAGTAAATAAAAACTCCAAAGAAAATTACTGTTTCTAAGACGATAATCACATAATTTTTCCGATACCTTATCAATGATATAGGGTTGTTCCTATAAATCATTCTAAAAATTATCCTAAAATTGGAGGGAAGATATCAACTGCATTGCTAAGTATTGTTTTAAGTATTCTCTTCATATTATGAACTGATCATAATATCGTCGTATATTATGCAAAAACCATTACTGGTAATGGTATTTTATAAATAAAGTAAATGAGATGTAAATATATAAAAGCTTAGAACTAAAATATGATCGCTATTATCAACACATTTTTCAGTTACCCTTTCCTTTACGAAAGTAATTTATTTGGATAGCATTTACATCAAATGTTCACTTTATTTAAAGAAATGTTCTTTTAAACAGAAGTGCGTAAATATTAAAAAGGAGGAAATGATGGCGAAGAATAAAACAGGATGGTTCAGGTTGAAAGGAAAATAGGAGAAGAGGAAAGAGAAGAATCATATGGAGCAATCCGATTAGGAATTAACACAAGTTAATGTAATACGAACAAGATTTAGAACACGACAAAATAAACTGCGGTGAAACGCAAATTTCTCTTTTAATTCATAAACTTATAAGAGAATGGAAAATAAATTCCTTTTAACGATGAATATCGTTGTAAGATTTTGTTCAACAAATAAAGAATATGTAATTCTATTGCATAACGTGAGGCAAATAATCTTTCTTAAATCATACGTACAACCCACCTGCTACATTCAGAGAGCACTCGCACACACACACTCACTGAATGGACACTTCATTAGGAACACACACCTATTGAGGAGAAGTGGTTCCTAATAAAGTGGCCACTTAATACAGAAACATTTATTTGATCTCAGGAAGACAGATTTGGATCGGTAAAAGTAAAAATGAGTACTATATAAGTGCTCATTTTTACTTGTTATGTGTAATAATTGCCATATTGTACGATTTTTTTTTTCAAAGTTGAAGGTATTACTGGCAAATAGCAAACTTCACCTTCCACCAAACTTTACAGCAAACAGTGCTGGGGAGTCAGATCTGAAGAAACTGAAGAATACAAATTCTTTCTAGTTGAACTACGATTTTCAGTGTTTGAGTACTCTAGCTGGAAAGTGAAAATTATTTCTTACCTGCTTAATCAAATCGCTTTCAGTTTTCTTTACAAGTGTTAGTTGGTTCGAGATACATGTATGAAATCATCGTGTATGATAAGTAGTCAAGTAGTTATAACAATTTTATACTTTACAAGCATCACATAACATATCATTTGGATTACTGTTTACACACTATTGGAAAATATTTGATTAAAATGTGGTCTATCCTTCCCTGAAGGTTTTAACTAAAAGCCTTTTTAAAGAGTCCTCATCCTGGATGGGATTTGAACCAGGTGTTAAAAACTGAAGGGAAAAAGCTGAAGACATCCATGCAAGACCGTTATGGAAAGTTTCGGAACAAGCTTAACACAGATATTAATGTTCAATCGTTCATTATTAAAATGCGACTTAGCAGATTATTTTCGGTTTTTTTTTATTATCGATAAAAACAGAGGTCAGTGTCACACCGATTTTCTGAAAAAATCGGAGAGACACAGAATTATTCCTCGCTTTCCTCTCTACGATGACACACATTATTCGCACTTCTCAAGTTGGTTCTATTATTGTATTTGTATTCGATAACATCAAACAACAATATACAGGCTAGAAAGTGACTATAGATATTTCTCTTCGAATATGTCAACAAGGAATACTTAATTCGTGACTATTAGATTAAACCCCACAATCTTAAAACGCTGCAGATAAATAGAACTAAGGCCCAGCACAACTTCAGCTTCATGCAAGACGGATTTCAGTGCATTTCGCTGAAACATTGCATTCTTATTGACCTGCCGCAGTTCAATCTTTATTTTTCCTTGAGTTAGAAAGACAAATTGTAAAATACCATCTCGAATATACGGAATTTTCCAAAAACAATTTAGCTCAAATTAGCATGTCTCAAATGGCAGTAGGAGGATTTTATTAGAAAGTTTGCATTCATCATGTGATAAAGTTAACAAAAATATTTTATTTTTTCTAAAAGAAATATCCTTTTCTGAAAAAAAATATCAGGCAACAAACTATATCTCAGTAATTATAGTATCATAGAAGATCCAAATAAAATCATATCTGAACTTCTACTATATTACAAGAATATATATAGGTCCTCGAGTACATCTCTCATGCCATTTACCAAATATTGAAAGAACAAAAACTATCACTGCAACATATATTTTTCATCTAATTACTTAGAAAAACTAGTCACTTCAGATAAACTCAAAACTGCTTATAAATCCTAGTCCCCAAACAAATCTCCTGACGTTTATACATTTATAACAGTGTTTTTCAAGTTTTCCGTGATCAACTCGGAAATGTTCTCTTTAAAAGACTGTAGGATTCCACAATTCAAAATCTCAGTAACATCACTGATACCAATGAAGGGAGACAACAGTTTTTCCGAGCTTATTGGCCAATACCAAACTTATTATGTTCCAGGAAGATCAGCACACGATAAGTCATTTATTTTTAACAAATGATCTCATCCTCATAGCAAACAGCCGAAAGGAAAACCTTACACTCAATCAGCATTGATCAGGAAAGGCCTTTGATAGAGTGCAGCACGAGTACATTTGTGAAGTCGAAACAACATTTCTATAAGTTCCCTGATTATTGAAACAACCGGCTCACCCGCACTTCGCCATACTCTTGAGGAATCAATAGCATGCATTAGCCGTTGAGCTCTTCTCTAAAACATGCACAGGAAACCCACATAACCGAATTACACCTGGAAACAGCCTATCAACATATGTCGATGAATTCACCATCATAATACGTAATGAAGAAATGAAAGTAACCGATATAGTACGCAGACTATATATGAAAAATCAGGAGCCAATTTAAAAACTACAAAACCACTGGCTTGCGAACAGCAGATTGAAGTCTAGCACTAACTCTCCAAATGAATGTACCTTGTCAAATAAAAAGCAAAAATACTTAGTCATGCACCTAAGCAACACCGAAATATCCAATACAATGAGTTGATACAACAGCACAAAGGTTTCAATCTCGTGGTAGGTGGGAAAATACGAGTATAACAGCATAGGTATAAGTTATTAACCCAGAGGAAAAGTCCTAATCATCATTGAGATAGCTCTAGTCCACCTTTAAAGTACTGACACATCCTGAAGACTATTTCTATCATATCCAAAAGACATTCGCACTTTTCTTCTGGAAGAGAAATAACTGGGTAATTTACACCACACTCTACAAGTCACTCGGAGATCACACATCAAAATAACGGAGGTCAAGGCCTGATTTCGGTAGAAAACAAAATTCCATCCTTCAGAATCAACTTTATCAACAACATAATTCATTCTTTTCTTCATGCTTACACGGAGAACGGAATACATCATAAAAATTATGGAACCAACTACCGTGTTAGAGTAAAACTTTAATATAAACCAAAATAAACACTCGACATTTCGACCTTCACAGGAAGGTTATCATCTGGAGTACACACATATATACAAAGAAACAAGCTGCACTACAGTCTACATGGCATGATAAAGCTACTTTCCAACCATTACAACGATTGGCCTGAACTCTGCCGAAAAAAGAAAATCTTATTACATCAAAGCTACAGTCCTATTATTATTATTATTATTATTATTATTATTATTATTATTATTATTATTATTATTATTATTATTATTATATATTAGGTTACAAAATTAAATTAAGCTGGAGTGCAAAATGTTTACAGAAAGAAAAAATTAATAAATAATAAATAAATAAAATACTTATATAAGTACACAAATAAAGTACAACAAACTGATATGGTTAGTGACATAGAAAAGCTTAAAAAATGCTTACAGTCCTAAAGCCAGTGTTTGCTTGAAACTAAGTGGGCTGAACGTGTGCCGTCCAGACTCTTGATATTTTTATGCCACCATTATTGTTAAGATTAGGGTGGTTAATCAAAAATTCACAGGTTTCTTTAAATTTCCGTTTTACCAGGTTTTCGTATGATGTAACGAGCAAGTACTTTCCCAATCAATTTGGTGTAGGGTATTAAGAGCGTGATCTCAGAGACTTGCTTCACCAAACTTGTTATATATAATGTGTCTTTTGTGTTCGTTTTTAAGTATACGTCCAGTTTCCCCAATATAAGGTAAGTTACAGGTGCAATAGATGCAATAAACCAGGATATTCCAATGGGGAGGAGAGGATCCTTAGAAGAGTTGAATATGTTTTTTAATTTTAAAGGTTGTTTAAAAATGCCATTAAGATTATCATGGTGTAGGATTCTATTAATGTTTTCTGATAATCCTTTAATGTATTGGACAGCTATGGTTTTACTGTAATCTATATTATTTTTTGATGAAGTTTTATGAAGAACTTTCTATTAATATTATTTGTTGCTACAGCCATTATTTATAAATCTATGGTTAATAATTTTTAATTCTTGTTTGTGAGCTGGTTCATTAGAGTAAATTATTATAGCTCTGTTTTTGAGGGTGTTCTTTTTGAGGGTGACTTCAAATTTTTGCTATGGGTGGTGACATGAGTTTTGGCTGGCATGAGTAAGTTTGCGGTAAACAGTGAAAGATACACAGCCTGAGAGAAGACGTGTGACCAGTGTCTCTTGGAAAGGAAGCGAGTTCTGATATTCAATTTCAATAATAAATTATATGTGCTGATGTTGTTTGTTCAAGTGGCTAAGGAATGTGTTTAACGTTTGGTGGCGGTGTGGACACTTAACGAAAACATCGTCAACGTATCTAAGCCAAAATGTAGGTTAAAATGGAATCTAGAGCACGTTGATCAAAATCTTCCATATAAATTTAGCAATTTGGGAGGATAGTGGAAAAAATTCGTGTGGCAAAAATTATTTTGCCACATGAAGTAACCGGAACGTAGTACGTTGAAAAAGAGAGCGTAATGTCGGGTGGAAATTTCTTCTGTAGGAGAAGAATTGTGTTCACTGATTAGGACATTTGTGAAGAAGGCAGAAACGTGAAACTGACTAATAAATCATCTTTGCCGTTTGCTATGTTTTTAATTATGTTTATAAAGTGTTGTCTGTTCTTTATATAGGAGGGGAAATTACCTACCATCTCCTTCAGTGTTGATGCTAATTTCATTTCTAGATGATAATTCCCTATATTCCCTCAACTCGGCCGAAGCGGAGCTTATGATTTTGTACAAATTACGTAAATATTCGAAAATTAACGTAAATATTTTGGGAGAACGGTCGTAATGAGGTATAAATTTTTTGACAGTGTCTGACGGCCAAGAAGTGACAGACTTAAGTAATGTCACAGTTTTTTTCGTTATCCTGGTCGTCAGATTATAGTTCACAAGCTGGTAGGTGCTGTTATCCTAGACTAGTTGATTCATCTGATGGATGTAAGTTGATCTGCCAAGGACGACGGTGGCAACTACCTTTGTCCTATTTTTCTGTAATTATATCTTGGTTAGCTTTTAATGACTTGACTTCTGCTAGTTCTGTTTTTGTAAGATTGCTATATAAGGGTTTCTTTTTATTCAAAACATTGCTGGTTTCTAAAGGAATTTTATCAACTGTATTATTTGGAAAAGACTTAATGCCTCTTTCTGTGTGGTATATAACTTCCAGTTTATTAACAGTTCTAGGTGCTACTGCGAAGTTTAGGCCTTTATGAAGTAATGAAAGTTGACCGTCATTTAAGGTGTGGCTATACAGGTTAATCACATGACACTTTCTTGCATGTGGTTGGTCGCTCCTCATCTCAGTTGTTTGTTGTTCACTATTGGAGTTGTTTGCCGGGGAAAAAATATCCTGATTGGTTAGATTTGTATGACTGGCATTCAAATTTCTCTGCTGATTTAAAGTATGTAATTTGGCCTTACGTTTTTCTTTATTACTTTCCAGAATATGTTTACCCGAATTATCAGTGATTCTTTCTAGCACATTCAATGTGCTTGAAAAAATCGCTGATAATCCAACTAAACATATTCTGGAAAGCAATAAAGAAAAACTTAAGTTCAAATTTAGGGGTTAGGTACCACGAGATGGCAGCACTTGTTAGTCGTCTCTTCACTGCGTGTCACTTAATTAGTGATAGCCTTTGGCCACATATCGCTGATTGGCTACGGTTTGTATGCTATTAACAAGTCGGGCATTTTCCATAATTTCAAATAACAGGCGTGTCCAGACAATTATCGGAAGATAGTGTACTTCATGTCACTTGGAGATAGCTAAAAGTGATTCTGAACTTTAATGTTGCCTCTGTTATTAAACAATCTGATCCTCTCTGTCATTCCGTTATCATTTGCGTCTTTTGTATTGTATTCTCTTCTGGCACTTTTCTTTCTTCTTTGAATAACATTACAATACACAAAATGGCTGTGTAGCTCAGTGGAAATGGCATAACATCCACTGCCTGACTGTTCGAAAGAGAATACAACGAAAGAAGAAGGATAAATGCTCTTCATTATGAAGGGAACATAATGCAAGAAGATGCAGATTTACTGAGGGTGTCTCACAAACACTTTACAGCTCTATTCACAGGAAAAGTGTGTGATACCATTGAACGAAATAAATTCATGTACTTTTTACCCAAGATATTGATGCCCCCATTACAATATCGGAATGTAAGAATACAATAAAGCATCTCCCGAAAGGAAAATCCCTCCGAGCAGATGGTTCAACTAGTGTGTTGTACGAAAGATATTTTCAAACGTTCGAAAACTTGTTCATGAAGATGATTAAACAAATGTTAGAAACGCAGGCAAAACCAGAAAACTTCAACGGTGGATACATCACATTAAACCAAAAGCTTCCCATCCAGAAAAACTGAAAGATATTAAAAATTGAGAGGTATAACATTGTTAAACACTGATTATAAAATAATCTCAAAAATCCTCAGAAACAAAATATAGGGATGTCTACAGAAATTATACCGCCTAATGAAACATGCGCAGTAAAAGGAAGAAATATAAGAGATACCATAACACATCTAAGATTTATATACCATCAATTGACCAACGGACCACGCATATTACTAAGTCTAGACATCGAAAGAGCTTTAGAATACATGAATACATCTTTGAAGTAGTAAAAGAAATAGAATTTGGAGCAAACTTTAGGAACTAGTTAAAATATTCTATTAAAATGCAGGAAGTCGTATAATCATAAATAAAAAAACTCTCCTAACCGGTCCAAACCAATTGTTCCGTATGACAAGGGGACCCCCGCTCTCTCTATGGTCCTCTTTGCACTAGCACCTGAACCTTTGTACTAGCACTAATAAGCGCAATAAACACAAATAAACAGATTGAAGGAACAAATATTCATAGAGAAAGCGAAGTAAAATTTCCAGGTTATGCCGATGACGTAACACTCACACTAGAAAATGACACAGTGAGTCATGGAGAAAACAAATCCATGGAGAAAAAATGCAATGAGAAAACAATAAAAATATTGGACTCCTTCGCAAAGGCCTCAGCTCTCAGGGTGAATGTGGCAAAATCTTGCTGTTTGATGGTTGGCAACTGGAAAAAGGAACCAAGAATACCGGCTGGAATGGTGAGAAAAAACTACTTGCCCGTATTAGGAATAACAATTGGAGGAATAGACACATATGTCGATTAATGGAAAGAGTTGTATGAAGCTATACTTAAAAAAATTAATAACATGCGAAATAGACACCTTTCCGTGAGAGGCAAAGGTGTCTGGAGTCTTGAGAAACAATCGATGTCACAGAATCACATAATTAATGAAAATCTAATATTTTGGCTAAACGAGAAAAATTTAAGAGAGTACAAATAATCATAATTATTATAACTATGTTTACTCTTTGGACATACAGTTGTGACCATATGTATTACAGAACAGGCGGTGAAAACATCCAAACAAAATTTCATAGATACATTCAAGATACGGAAAAGGATGAAAATGCAGAGGAATGGGCGTCCTTTAGGAAATTACTTGTATCAAATTAACTAAGGCTACCCCTTAGATAGCTGAACATGTGTGTGTGTGTGTGTGTGTGTGTGTGTGTGAGAGAGAGAGAGAGAGAGAGAGAGAGAGAGAGGGAGGGAAAGAGAATCAATTATCTGGAATGCTAAGTGAACTTTACGGTTCAAAATGGGAAATCAGATAAGGATGTGATAAAATAGCTAGCAATTAAAATTGTTAGTAACAGTAATACAAACGTATTAAGAGTTAAAACCTGAATATATCTAATAATGTAATGTCATGTAACTGTTCATTCACAAAATGAATTACTTGTAACAAATAGTAATACCCTTAAGGAGGTTAAAGCATATGTAAATAGATGATATATATATCTATTTATGATGTAATTACTTTACCACTATGCATTTATTTGTTATTGGTTTAATAAAATATACTTAGTGGAAGTGGTGTTTGCACTCCGCAGTCCCAAACCATCCAAAGAAAGAGCGTCATGAGTTCGATTCTAGTCTGCGACTAGAGGAATATTTTCTAAGCCATTTGTTCTACCGGTTCCGAGTTAGTCGATCTCTGGCACGGAAAACGAGCTTTTTCTCCCGAAAACTCTCATTTTTCGTCCCGTAAACTAAAAAAAAAATCGACCGTAGAACCCACACTATTTTAAGACATTAAAAATATTGTGTTATGGTTAGGAACCACGAGATGGCAGCACTTGTTAATCGGCTTTTCGCTGCGTGCCGCTTAATTTGTAATAGCCTTGGGCCATCTATCTCTGATTGGACACCAGAGGAGATTGGACTGTCCACTTAGTCTGGAAAAGTTAGATAGGGCTAAAATGGCCTCGCCTAATCCTTGTATGGGAATAAAAGGCGCTAGCTGATTTATTTTATTTATTTATTTATTATTTTTTGATACAATACAAATCATCGAAACAATTGGTATGTCTGCAATCCCATACAGTATTTTAATCTTCAAACGATTTGTCAACGAGGTTTTGATAAAATTCTGTATTTGGTTGGGTATATATATGCATAATGTACATTTACACGATCTGTCATGCATTGCTATGTTTAATATAATGTTTTAAATCGGGTGTGATTAGGTGATTTTTTAATCTCTTTTAAAAATCGTGCTTAATATACTTTTATTTTTTTAAATAAAATCTGTTTCTTTCTTTTTTACTGCAGAGATTTTGTATATTTATATTTTTAATTTATTTATATGTAATTACAATTTATTTTTATACTGTCATCTACGATATCTTTTTTACTGTGATGGTTGATTCAGTTTTGTTTTCTGGAGTTCTGTTGATGGTGAAGTTTATAATGTTACTGTAGACAGTGATTGCCATTAGGTAAATTTGTGATTTTGGTTATTATTACTGATGATGTGAATGAGCTGGCAGTCAATAAGGGGTTAATACGATCGATCCATGTTTTAGTGAATTTCTCAGTATTCCCTATCTTTTTGAGGAGATTATGATCAGGTTAGTATTACATTGAAATTGGATATCCAGCCTGGTTGGCGAATGGTAAGCGTATCCGCTCTCCAGTCAAAAGGATGCGGGTTCGAATCCCGCCATGGGCATGGATGTTTGTGATTGTCTGTGAAAATGCTAGTGGTGATGGTCGGCGGTGGATGGTGTTGCTGTAGATAATGAAGGTAGTTGCGGTTGGTGGAGATGGAGAGTTATAGAGTAGGTGCCCTCCCTCGATGAGTCTTTGGACTCAATGGAGGTGTTACGTAATAATAAAATATCAAGGTTGTTCTACTAAAGTTACACGTAGATACAGCCGAAATGTTATAAATTAAGATGGATTTGCTAAAATATTCCTATTCACGTATCCCGGATCATTATCAGTATAATACCGATTGAAATTAAAACTTACACCACAATGTAGATAAATGGGCAGTTAAACATATAATCTGTTTAATTCATCCAGAAATTTTATAGTGCTTAAAATTGGATGGTCTGTAGATTGTCTTTAATATCAAGGAAGTCTCTTGTTTGATATTTTAAACTTTGATGCGTATATTTTCTACAAATTTTAATTTATACTTTTTTCGATTAGTTCTAATTTATGTTTGCTAAATATTATTATACCACCGCCTCGCTTAGTTTATCTACAGTGTTTGTGTAGTTGAAAGTTTGTCATTTGGTAGATGGTTGCCTTTTCGTTTGTTGTGGATACATCTGTCAGTATTAAAATACCTATGTTGTCTATATCTTCCTTCAGATAAGCTTGTAGAGTCAGCCAGTATTTTTGAATGCTCCTGATATTGATATGGAGAATAGATAGTCCCATGTTTGGAGTAATCACTTGTTTTCATTTTGTCATCGAGTTTAGAATGTGTCAAGTGTCATATTTCGGGGTAATTAGATCTGCCTGGTGGTCTGCGTTCATGTGGGTTGGTTTCCCTTCTTTAAGACTCATCAGTATTCCTTTTAATGTGACAGCCTATTGAGATTTTCTACGGATTTCATTTGGATTGGCTTTGCATCTTGTGTCATTAAGTAGTATTTTGTTGTCTCTTATCCATATATAAAACTTTTTTTTTCTATTTTTACTTTTATCGTATGTTAGAATAGGTTCTGATAGTATGGTCTTAAGTACTCGGACTGATTAGCGTTGGTGAGTCGCACTACGACGGGGCAAGGTCGGAAAAACCTTCCCTTTTACTTTTTTGAGGTAATCGATTAATCGATTACCTCAAAAAAGGTTCTATGGTAGCGTCAATTTTCTGTCTTAGTCGAACTACCATGTCTTTTAAATGTATAGTCGCAATTTCTGGGAGACCATCTATGAAGAGATCATTTTATGTTGTTGTTGGTTTAGGAAATCGTAATGTTGTTTTAGAGAATTTAGTTTTGCCGTAGTTCCGTTGTCTCTTTAATTAAGTTATTCTGACATTCCGTTAGCACTTTTATGTTGTTTTTAATTTCTCTAACGGTCAGCAATACTCTTCTACAGAACTGTTATTAAATTTATTAAACTCCTCATATTGGTTAAATTTTTCAGTGAATTGTGTGGTATACTTTACGAAGAGTTTTGAAACAAATATGATTAAGCAGTCTTTTCAATTTTACGTTCTGTTTTTAAGTATCAGGTAACAGATTAAAAATGGACTCACTGCGTTTAAGTTATTATATTCCTTGTTCTTCATTTCCTCTGCTGTTGGTTGCTGCTTGCTTGCTTGCGTAGGCTCTTTTCCGCCTGCCGTTGAAAGCCACATCCCTTTCATTTCACTACACTACGGGCACTTCCACTCGTCATGTTTAGCATTCGAGTTTCGCTTCCAAGTGGCCTCGGATAATCCCGAACAGAAGAAAGTGCATATTTCTCTGGCAATTCCTGCATGATATGTGGTTCCTCCCCCCATGACATCTTGCTGGCATTTATAGCACTTCATTTTTCTGGTTTTGGCGATCCTGATGTGACTGATAAAATGGCAACTTTCTTTTTTTCTCCTGTCGCGTAGTTAACCACTCTTTGCTTCCAGCTTTGAAAACTAATAACTGAATTAATACTTAACCGGTACTCACAGTTTTTACATCAATGAACGGAACTGATTGATACACTTTGAATATTAATCCATAAATAAAAACTCTACTTGACAACTTAAAAAACAGGACCATCGAAATAGCTTGCTTGCTACCACTTACTGCCAAAGCACCAAATAATAATAATAATAATAATAATTTTCATCATCACTAATAACAACAAATGCAGATTATGCGTTCAGAAAGATGAGACTGCAGAACATCTAATCAGTGCCTGCACCAAAATAGCTCAAAAACTGACTATAAATTCCGCCATGATCAAGTGGCCAAAATAATTCATTGGCATAAATGCAAAAAATATAGTTTTCCTACTTCTGATAACTGGTGGCAGCATAAAATAGAGACAGTATTGGAAAACGAAACAGCAAATATTCTTTGGGACTTTCGAATACAAACTGATCGGCATTTAGAACACAATAGACCTGACATCACAATTATCGAACTTCCCCAGGTTTGGATTATTGATATCGTAGTACCCAGTGATAACAACATTAACAACAAAGAACTGGAAAAAAATTACTAAATATCGAGATCTGGCAATCGAAGTGGGCCGACTGTGGCCTAAACACACCAAAGTCATCCCAATAGTTATCGGTGCACATGGTGCATCTTCAAAGAAGCTGTCCAACTATTTACAGCAATTAAAAATCAATGAAGCGACCCCATATGACCTACAAAAAACAGCATTACTTGGAACAGTCCATATTTTACGACGCTACCTGACGGACTATTCTTAGATTCTTGGGCAGAATCTGAATTGTTTGGAATCACAAGTCAAATTTTTATTTATATGATATCTTGTTTTGACTGTGTATCAATCATGTGAATAAAATAATAGTAACAATTTTTAAATGCAAATATAATTTCTTGATCTCTCAGATATTTACATATATACAATGATTATCTTGAGTAACAGTATATTATTTTAAAATGTTCAGCACTAAGTGCTACATATAATGAGATTTCAATAATAATGACGATAAAAGGTTTTTTTTTGCTATTTGTTTTTTGAAATAATAATCACAGTAATAATTTACAATTATATAGTTCAGATTTACACGAGTTATATAATATTACATGTTGTACTTGACAATTTTTTTTTCAAAGTTTGAGAAAGTGTGATTATACAACAGTATTTACACATATGCAATTAAAATATTATATTTCCTAATTCTCACAAACATACAGTGTAAACTCATTATTTACATAATTTTTTAACAATAAGAATGATTTTTTACATTATTTTTTCATGTAACAGTGTAATATTATATTAATGATATTATCACATAATTATCAGTATCTTCAGTATCTTCTTCACTGTTATATACTTTACTGACTGTTTTGTTACATAATCTGCATTTTTATATTATAAAGATTACGTGTAATATAATAATAATAATAATAATTATAATGATATTCTACCTTTTAAGTAGATTGCTTATTTTTTTTACTTCATCTTACATATTTTATATAAGTGCAGAGAATTATTTATCGAAGGCAGCCGACTCACATACTTTGCACTGTCATTTAGATCGCACTTCATGGCTAAACTGATTATTCATTTAGCTACTATTCGCGGTGATATCATTCTACATTGAAAATATGCTTGACATGTTGCTTTTCAAAGCTAAATATTGCATTTATACTAGAAAGAAATTTTGATAGGAGGTATTTTTTTTTTACCTGTTTTTTGTTTTCCGTTAAGTCTTTAGTGGAATTTAATAGTCAGTTTCAAATACTAAATTCAAATAATGCATTCTTTCTATATCTACTGCATAGTTTATCTTTTACCTTGTTTTTCTTTTATCATAATTTCTATTCATCAATAATCCAGTACCTATGAAGGTAAATATAGTAAAAATGCTTTTTACTATTTCGTACTTTATTTTGTTGCTATTTTCCTTCTGTATATAAAATATCTCATATTAGCGAATTACATTTAATGGATGTAAATCAGCTGTAAAGTAAGTAATAATTTCGTGTATTGTTTGAAAACCTATCATAATTCAAACCACTTTGAATAATTTTGGCTAAAAGCACATTTCATATTATCGTTATCAGTTAGGGAGAGAGAGAGAGAGAGAGAGAGAGAGAGAGAGAGAGAGAGAGAGAGAGAGAGAGAGAGAGAGAGAGAAAGAGAGAGAGAGAGAGATCCGGGACTGTAGAGATTCAGACCTGATACAATATATACAGACTGAGATACATCACAGGCCATTCTATTTCTTATAAATATACGATTAGTACAGCTTGCTGAATTTTAACTTTTCTTGTATTACTATCTGTGACTATAACATACTTCTGTATTATTCAAACATCCTGCCACTCTTGAATCAATTCACATCATTAAAATATACTTAAATTTTGATGTTCTTATATCATTATTGGTTAGCCAAAAACCTCCATTCCTCCAGGTTGCGAGTTTTGCGTAAGGTTTTACTTGGTAACGTGTTTTACTTGGTAAGGCTGATTACCTTACCAAGTGAGAAAGAAAAAAAAAAGAAATTAAAGGGAAGAAAATATATACTGCACGCCCACAGATTCGAGACCCTTCGACACCTCTGCGCATGTCACAAAAAGGAAAATCCATTCCGATAATAGGGTAAGCAATCCATCTTCTGGAATGAGTTTGTTTATTATTACAGGTCGAAAAATTTAGCTGTTCTTTTGCGAACATTGTAGTTTTTAAACTAGTATACAGCGACAGACAAGAAAGACAACATGCGAAATCAAAGCACGTGATATTTCACATGTTGGCGACCAATTCGTACATCCTTCATTTAACTCTCCCCTTCAGCATGAATCGACTATTCTTGGCAGAAAACCAAGCGAAGCTCTACAAAGTGTGGGCGTATTATAGATGGTTTCACTAATGCTATATAGTGGAATGGACCAACATATCGAGCTTCTAGTAGTGTAGCGATTCTAATCGAAAATAAATGGAAAAATAGAATACGAAAATACAATAATTTTGTAAATGATCAAGTTATAACAGTTAAATTAAAACAAATGGAAATTACTTATTATTCCGTCAGGTGGCGTGTTGATGGTAGGACTGATTTTGAAGAGTTCCGAAAGATAAGTTATTTCGTTTTAATAAAATAGCGTTATCAGTTTAAAAATTGTGCTAGAATTAGAATATATTCCGGAGCTAATTACTTCAGTTTAATTTTTTTTTTTAAATAGTGTTAATTAATCTTTTGATAAGATACGTAGCGTAGCACGTGGCACCAATGTGAAGTAAAGCAATCGCGTCCAAATCGTCGTCATTGTTTAAAGAATTTCATCAAAGAAAGTTCGTCCTGTATGCTTTGCCGAAAGAGGCTGGAGTTTGGTTTGAGAGTGATAATGGTGGGAAAGTGTGCTGAAGATGAAAGCGACGATCAAAAGTGTTTTTGATCTAGTAAATGATGTAGTAGATGAAAGCGAAAATGCGACTGAAAATTGTGATGTAACGACAGATAGCACAGAGAGTAAAATTAAATGTGACACGGTTGAAAGCGAGAGTAAAAGTATAGAACGAGATGATATAAAAATGAAGAGTTAGCTACAGTGCAGGAGATAACTCGGTTGCGCGGAGTGATACGAAGAGTGAAGCGGTTGCAAAAACGTCTACTAAGTGGATCAGATAACAAAAAGAAGCAAGTGTGGGATGAGAAAAATGAGTGAAATGAGTGTTCTGGAGTGAAAGAAAAATTAAGGAGCGAGTGTTATACTGCGATTTAATCTTAAAAGGTGTGATCGATGAGAGTTGGACAAAGTCGTGCTTTCTTCGGGCGAAGATGAATGATGTACGTGAAGCTACTAGAGCACAGAAGCGTATGGAACGAATGACTTAAAAGGTGAAAAGTATGGTATGATACAGGACTTGAAGGGACGAAAGTGTTAAGATAGTGAGTTTGTTGCCGCGATATCACAGAGTAGTTGAGGAGGGACATAATAATTAATAACTCTATGCTTAGGTTATTCAGGAGGAGTGGTGTGGAGTTTGTGGATGTGCGGAGTGAGTTTGACTCGCGAAAGGACTTATACAAGAAAGATGGTTTGCATCTGAATGCATTTGGTGTTCAGGGACTGCAAAAACAGTTGCTGAATGAAGTGAAAGTGGATATTCAAAATCTGGGAAACTAGAGCTTTTAGGGGGGGTAGAAGAGGTTGATTGGATATGAAGACATCAGCAAGGCAGCTGAGTATAAGAATGTGTATAATATGACTGAGTTAGTACCAAGGGTAACAATCCAGTATGGGATAGTGTTAGTACAAGGCATTGGTTCTCAAACCTTTTGAAGTCGGGCGCATTTAAAATCATATAAATAATTCTAGTAGTAAGGCTTATACGTTGGTCATACATAACTGGTATTTAGCTTATGGAATTAACAACGCATATAAAGTATATTAATTAAAGGCAACTTTAATGAATGACTTCTATATTTCGGCAACGTCATGTTGCCATCTTCAGGAACATAAAGATATGGTGTGTGCACGCAGGCACTAACAAAAGCAAATGAGGAAGAAAGCAAGAAACTAATATTGTTCCTAACGTCCTAATGGTGCCCTCTGGCGGGCTAATTTGTTTGTCTTTGCTGTTGGGTTGAAGTTCTCATAATGTAAGTCTTCCAAATTTGGGGTAGTTTCATACACCCAAATTTGGTGAGGTTTGGAACGTTTTTTAGAGCTGCTGATGATTCCTTGAATAATCTTTCGTACTTAAACTTACTGCGGTGTATTATTTTAGTTTTCTTCCAACGAATTCTATGATGGGTATCTAAGGCATGGTCTGCCAGCCCAGAGTGGCTGTACTGGTGAAACCAGATGTAGTCTTTGTGTTCTGAAATCCTGATATTTGCTCTCCTGCCTGTTTGGCCAAAGTAGGGCAAATTGCAGCTGCAAGGGACCTGCTATACACCAGGTAGGTCTAGGGAAAGTGGTTGGTCTTTGGTAGAGTGGATAAGGGACGCCAACATTTTATATGGTCTGTAACAAGAAGTAAGGTCATATTTTTTGAGGATATTGGTTATTTTCTCAGATGTGCCCTAGATGTAGGGGATGGTAGTAGATTTGGTGTAATCTTTATTGTGGAGGGGGGGTTGTGGTTTACTGCTTTTAGTATTTTTTGGGGTTATAGCCATTGGCTAAGAAAGTGTTGAGGATGTGGTTTAGTTCAGTGGTTAGGGCCTTGTCATCTGAGAAGATTAATTTTGCCCTGTTATATAGTGTTTTTATAACCCCATATTGTTGTGAGGGGAGGGGATTGCTGGTGAATGTATCTGCCAGTATGGGTGCGTTTTCTGTAAACAGAGAAAACCAAAGATCCATCAAGCTGGCAAGTGATTAAAGTGTCTAGGAAGGGGGGGGGGTGTTGTTTTCCTCTTTTTCTAAGGTGAACTGGACTCTGGGGTATTGGTTGTTTAAGTGTGTTAGGAAGGAGTGGAGTGTGCCAAGTGGCCAAATAGCGAACATGTCTGTCACGTAACGAAGCCAAATAGTGGGTTTTTGTGGGACGGAGTTTAAGGCTTTTTATTAAAAGGTCTCCATAAAGAAATTGGCCAAGAGTGGGGAAAGTAGTGAACCCATGGATGTCCCCTCTATCTGTTTGTAGAATTTTCCTTGCCGAACGAAATAACCTGAGTTCATTGTGAACTGAAATAGGGCTGATATATCGGGAGGAAACTTGGCTTGGATGAGCTCTAGGGTTTCTTGGAGTGGGACATTAGTGAATATGGAGGAGACGTCAAAATTGACAATTATGTCAGTGTGTTAGAGTGAGAGGTTTTCTATACTGGCTGTAAAGTGGGCTGAGTTTTTTATGTGTGATGGTGTGTTGCCAGTATAGTGTGTGAGCGTTTTGGCTAAATGTTTGGCTAATTTATATGTGGGGGGGGGAATCAATGCCATCCACTATGGGACATAATGACACATTTTGTTTATGTATTTTTGGGAGTCCATATAATCGGGGAGGTCTACAGTTATAATGTTTTAGTTTGTTAGTGACTTCCACAGGCCAAGAAGTGACTTTCTTAAGGAGTCTGTGGAGAGTTTTAATCTGAGAGCTGGCAAGATTATATTCAATAGGGAAGTAAGTAGTACGGTCTAGTACTAAAGCATTAAGCTTACCTTTGTAGTCCTTACCTCTGAGAAAATAACCAATATCCTCAAAAAAATATGACCTTACTTCTTGTTACAGACCATATAAAAAGTTGGCATATCTTATCCGCTCCACCAAAGACCAACCACTTCCCCTAGACCTACCTGGTGTATACCAGATCCTTTTTCAAGACAGCTATTCAAAATGTTAAAAACGTCCTCATCTTTTGTAGACACACTTAATTCTTTGCAAAAAAGGAACTGATTTACTATTTGATCTTCATTAATAAAACGGACGAATGCTAAGAGTTGCGCCTTGTTGGTAATGTCTGTTGACTCATCAACTTGCAATACAAAATTTCAATACTGAAGTTTATTACTGCATACATTTTTCTCGATATCAGAAGACATTTCTATAATACGCCTGTGAACTGTATCGTTGGACAGAGGAATCTTGCTTATTTTTATTGCTGCTTCATTTCCTAGCATTGTCATGACCATTTTTTGCATGCAGGCAAAATAAGTGACTCACCTAAAGTATGATCTTTCGTATTTTTTGCTATCAGTTCTGAGACTTGATAAGAAGCGATTTGAGCTTTATCAGAAACAGTCATTATACTTTTAAAAGAATTTGCCGCTTTTGTTTGCTGTTCAGACAATCTCTTGAAAAAACTTACAGATTTATCTTGTAAATTAGAGTGTATAGTTTTAAAATGTTTACTCAATTTACTAGGAAGAAATGATTCATTTGCCATTTTACATCCACACACTAAACATAGCGGCAAAGGATGATCTTCACTTCCGGTCCAAGTGAAACCGAAGCTTAAATAACTTTCATTATATTTGCGAGTAGGCGCCGCGATTTTGCTTTCTTACTTGCACTTAACTTTTGCTCACTTCCATAATCTGATTCTTCAATATCACGCTTCCTTTTGAGAAATCTATCCATTTTATTTTGGTGTATTTATCTGAAAATAAGTAATATGTACATAACATCCACTTCCAACAGTTTTAAAATAAGTAATATACACAACAAGAATAAACCATATTCTTGTTCTCTTAGCAATAAAAACCGCTGTTAATTAACATAATGATGATGTGTTGACAAAAAGAGCGGTATTTCCGTAATGAAAAGGTATAATAGAGTAACTATATTTATATTTATATCTGGACACATATTTCTCTGGAATACCACAGGGTGCACCCGGAAATCTTCTAGGGCGCACCCGTGCGCCCTGGCACACAACCACTGCACTAGAGTATCTTCTCCACAGCTGCACAATGGTGTTTATTCGTCAA
Source organism: Typopeltis vanoorti (assembly GCF_054136105.1). Taxonomy (NCBI): domain Eukaryota; kingdom Metazoa; phylum Arthropoda; class Arachnida; order Uropygi; family Thelyphonidae; genus Typopeltis; species Typopeltis vanoorti. The sequence continues at coordinate 50,078,811 of NC_143562.1, read as the reverse complement.
CCCTTTGCCTGTTTCATCTTTAATTGTGGTCTGTTTTGGTTGCCACCTTTTATCAGTGATTCTAATAATTTTGTACATCTCCCTAGTTTTATGCTCTCCATAGTGCTGTTCTATATTAGTGCATTGGGCTTCTAACCATTTCATCTTATCCATTCTGACTGCATTTTTCACCTCATTATACTTTCTTTTCTATTGCTCCTCTGTCTGTTTTGATGCATCCATTCTTATGTTCACCATTCTCTTCTCCTGTAGTAATTTCATTATTTCTTGTCTAATCCATTTCTTCTTGATCTTCTCTTCTCCTGTACTACTGTTTCTTCAACTGCGTTTTCTGCAGCCTTCAGTACTCCTTTCACTCTTATATTCGAATTTTTTTCTTTGTCCACTCTTTTAAGGTTCTCTTCTAACACTGTTCTGCACCTTCCTCCTATTTCTTCTTCACTTTTTCTTACTGTATCTTTTCGTTTCTGATGACAAGGTTTATATTTTCTCTTTAATTTCAACTTGATGTTTGCAATCACTAAACTATGATTCGAATCTATGTCCGCTCCTTGAAAAGTTCAACACTGCTGTACTGATGTTGTCCACCTTCTTTTAATTATAATCATATCGATCATGTTCTTGGTTTTCCCATCATTAGTGTAGAAAATGGACATGATCGCATTGTCCATTTTCTACATTACTTTTGCTGGAATCGTGTGTTACAGATCATCATCATCTCGTGGTGCATGGAGTAATTGCAGTACATTATCTACACTTGCGAATGCACGAGAATGAGAGATACAAAAATGAATGCCGCGTACATTGCTGTGTTTATACATTTATAAATTTTTTTTTTTTTTATGAAACTGCACCAGTACATTTTTAGTATTTAACCCTGTCCTGAAACCTTCCATAGGAGGCAAGTTTTAAAAATATATAGAGATTAAGTATTGACTTTATCGTTTTCTAATTACGATATGAAAAACAGTTGAAAAATGAAAGATGAACTGCTGATATTAGTCTACAATAGTTAATATCATTTCCGAGCAGCTTAAAATAACGGAAGATGAAAACTTTTAAATATTCGATAAAGTTCTTGTGCACAAATGATTTATATGTAATGCGCATTACGCACTTTTAACCTTCTTCACCTTCTTCTTATTATTATTATTGTTACCTGATACTTCCAAGAATTCATCGTTGGAGGCCACTGACGTTACTTTAATTTCCATTCACAAACAATACTATTATTTACAACAAGTTTTGCTTCTTGTGTCTGGTTATTTGGCTATACATTTTCATAGAATACAGATAATTGAACAAACTTTATTTCATTACATTCTTGATTAAATTATATTTTCATAGATATATAATTTTATGGTATTACACCAAAAGAAAGTGGTGTTATAAGCCATCAAACGTCAAAAATACACTTTTTCCAAAAGGTTTCCACAGTTTTGGCCACTAGCGTACATACACGTAATAATCATTTTATTAATTTCGCTTCACTTTTTTTATTTCATAGAATTTGCTACATACAGGTACATCGAATTGTACATGGAATTAGTAAACTCATTTTTCATTTCGTTGAAAAGCTAATTAACATTATTTTGCATTGCGTATGTACATGATTGGTGCATTTAATGATCAGATATCATGTTTAGTAGGCTGTATGTTTACATTTGTACAAATAAGAAATTCCAATAGGCAGTAGGTTTTTTGAAAGCAATATTTTTCTTTATTTCCTTTAAGGGTTTCTAGAAATTTTCATATATTTTCGAACTTTGTACCGGAAGCATATTTCTTGTGCCTATTGCATAGTTCTGTCATGTTCATAAATGCTGCATATATGAGGGTCCTTTTTAGAATTTCTTAAAAATAAATCTTATTAGATCTGCATGATTTGTTGTATATTGCGATTTGCTATCTGATTATTTCATAATTATGAAAAATTCCCCATATACTTCATTCAATTTCTTGTAAATATATGATCAGTACAGTTTCCTGAATTTTCACTTTTCTTGTATTACTATCTGTGACAGTAATATATTTTATATTCTTCAAACATGCTGCCAGGCTTTTAGGAATCCGCTTTTATATCCACATCGGTATAAGACACTTAAATGGTAATCGTCTTATATTAATATTTAATGCCAAGATTCGAGATTTAAGATTAGGATATGATGGTTAATCCTTCAGATGCATTATAATCCTGTCCAATATCAAACATAACAGAGCTAACTAGAGAATTGTTGAATACATGTTCTTTGATCCATATTTCGCTTAGTAAGAGAATTTTTAGGGCTTAATTAGATAGTATTAATGGGGAATGATTAGCTAATCAAACAGTATGTATAATTATCTAACAATAATTATCTAAATAAATCTAATAATAATAATAATAATTATCTATTTTGGCAGTTGAACATGTCTGCATTGTTATAAGTCTATGTACAAATATATATTGAAATAAATAAATAAGCCGAATGATTAAATAAATTAATTAAACTTTAGAGAGATGTTCTCGCTTTCATTCATATTTCCATTTTATATATAATTTACTGAATATTCGCAACGGTCGAACGCGGGCAGTGAAATTCGTGTTATAATATGCTTGTCAGTTAGGCCACAGTGTAATTATTGAGAACATCGTTCGTAATGTCTTCCTTTGGATTGACAGTTCCGAATAATGATGGAAGGGAGTTAGCTCATCCTGGTGCTCCAGATTTTCGTTCACAACCATAAAAGCGATCTTGAACATCGGTAGCTAAAACCAATAAACGGAATGAGACCGAATTTTATATTGAGACTTTTGAAGACATCGGGAGATGATTTCCGCGAAAAAAGATTTAGTACCAAAAGTCGTCGATAGGGGAAATTTGGGCGCTGGCGGAGCCAAAAACAAGCGGATAATTACATTAAAGGCAGATAAAATGGAATAATACTATTTCGACGCTGTAAGCGATAGCCGCGTCACTCATTCCAGCTAGATATGTGGAGTGTTACTGTCTCTTCTTGCACTGCTTTTCGTCCTCTGCCAGGGCTAACTCCTAGTGATCCAGTTTTTTCAAACTTCTTAATCGTAGCTCTCAGTGCTATAGCTGACATAGGACCTGTACGCAGGTTATGAAGCCTTCTACTTTCCCGAAGGGCCACTACGGCATTGCACTGTTTAAGGTAGGACGCATATTGAGCACAATTCGTCAGTCATTCAAATTACTGCCTGAACGTTCCCAATCCCTTTTTAAGTGGAATTAGTGGCGCTGCTGTCACGTACGCACAATACAATTTGCATAATCCTATTTACCTGCGTTTACTGCAAATATCTGACTATTTTCGGCCACACCAGCGCCAATATTTCCCCTATCGGCGACTTTTGGTACTAAATCTTTTTTCGCGGAAATAATCTCCCCATGCCTTCAAAAGTCTCAATATAGAATTTGGTCTCATTCTGTTTATTGGTTTTAGCTATAAAATTCCATTGATCTAATTTTCACTGTTGTAATTCAATCAGTTCTTGATCATCACTCCTTCACAGTCTGACACTGAGTCGTCTGTCCAACATCTGGTGTTTAGTCTATAATCTAACATAATTGCTAAAATCCCAAATAATTGCATCACAGCCATTACTCTAGACTATTCTTCCAGTTGACTTTATCATATCAAACCAATATTAGTTTGACAAAACTTAGGTAACCTGCGAAACTCCGACATTTAGAAATTAAACATCGTGATGTGAAAAATAAACCTATTGAAAAAAAAAAAAAATTCAGCAACGCTTAGCGACATTAAATCATGGGAAAGATGTAGTTTCGGCCATGAGTTCGATTAATAGCACGGCACTGGAAGCATCAATCTGTTAGGTTTGCGCATAGCGAGAACACTAAAACCTCATTCTAGCGCGGAAAATGTACTACTTCCAGCTATAAAAGATGTAAAATTTTTGTTTGGCAACAAGTTACTAAAAGATGTTGATTTGACTCCTCTTTCAATGACACTGTATGTCACAGAATTAATGATGTGGCAGGTGACGTAGAATCTCAGTTAATCGAAAGAGATAAGAAGTTCATGCGTTATAAATAGACGAGATTATTGATGTTACAGATGATGTACAGTTAATATGCTACGTAAGATATGCGCATGATAACAACAACATTCTTGATGATATTCTGTTTTGTAGAACTTTGTCATCCTGAACAACTGGAGAAGAAATATTTCATACTCTCAATAATCACATAATACACAAAGGGATCCAGGGGAAAATGCATGGGCTTCTGTTCGGATGGAGCTTGCGCCCTTACAGGCAGGCATAGTTGGGGATTGTTTCTATGGTTAAGCAAGTGGCTCCAGATATGAATCGCGTTTCATACGTAGGGAAAGGTTGGCCTCCAAAGGAATACCCCCAGAATTTAAACTGTGCTATACAATGCTGCAAAGCTATTTAATTTTATTAAGGCTCGACCGTTCAATAACAGGTTATTTTCAGTACTCTGTGATGAAATGGGCAGTGGATATATTTGATTCATTCTGAAATTCGCTGGCCTTCCAGGGGCAAAGTAGTAACAATGTTATTTCAATTAAGGCACGAAGTTTTATTGTTTGTAAATGAACGTAATTCTAATTTTGTATCACTCCTTGTTGATGAAGCATGGTTATGAACACTATCCTATCTGTCGGACATTTTTTTCGAAATTAAATGAACTAGATCTCTCCCTTCAGGTAAATTCTTTAACTGTTCTTGATGCCTACGACAAAATAAAGGCGTTCGAGAAAAGAAAAAAAAAAAGAAAAAACTGGTGTTGTGTATTAGTTATATAAAAGATAGATAATTTGCACCTTTTCCAATATTGGAATCCTTTTTTTAGTGTAAAACGATCTTTTTGTTGATTCTGATTTTCTGTAAATGGTTTGCGACCACCTCAAAACTTGGAAACAGAATTTTGAATTTGCTGTGTATATTTTCTTAGAACTTTTATAAGAAATTTCTGTGGGTTCGCGATCCATTTCAAGTTTATAGTCACGAGAACAACCTTTCGTTATCGAAAAAAGAACAGTTAATTGAGATTTCAAGTGGCAATGGGCTTCAAATGCAATTTCGTGATCTTGGTTTGGCTCGATTTTGGATCTCGCCTTCAGTGAAGTGAATTTCCCGAATTATCTGAAGAAGGTCTGAAAATCGTCATGCAGGTTTCTACAATCTTTCTTTGAGAGAAAAGATTTTCATCGCTCCTTCAAATAAAAACAAAATACAGAAATCGTCTTAGTGTGTGTGTGCTAATCTTCCACTGAAGTTGACCAATATTGAGCCAGATATCCAGCAACTCTGCAAAGGCCGAGAAGCTAAACCATCTCATTAAAAGTAAGCAGTAACATAATTATTATTATATTATTTATTTGGAGTACAGTTTCCGATTATTCTCGTTACTGGTTTTGGAATTAATCCATTTCCAAAATCGGGGATGAAACGAAAGTTACGCTAAGTTACATCACGGTGAGGTTCAGCTCTGCTGGCGAGGAGTATAGCTGCCCGCGTCCCGTTTAACGAAGTTCCGTATCTCATACAGTCCCTTGCAGGAATATGCGGCCGAGCACACAGAATCCATCTGTGTGCTCGGCCACATATTCCTGAATTGTACTGTCATGGATTGTACAGAAACACACATCATAACGTAAGGAATACAAGCAGCACAGGACGGATATAAATAAAACCGCCACACGATTAATGAATCTGTCAGATTTGCGATGACCACTGTTGTGCCATTAGATAAAACAGGACGGATATAATTAAAACCGCCATCATAACACGATTAGTACAAATCACATGCGTATGGCATACAAGGCAAACGGTCGCTGGCGGGAAATGCGCCCGACCACGCGGATGACACTTTGCGACTGACATCGTGGTTTGGATTGTTTATAGATATCGGAAAGGACTTCACATAACAGGATGTCCTACACTTTTTTGCAGGTGATAGAAAACTCGTCAGGGAAATAAAGCGATTCGTATCGGCCGGAAATTGTGTGTGTGGATGGGGGAATTAATGGCTTTGGTATGTTCTGAGTGAAAGGTTTGGGTATATGCAGGGAATGGTTTGGACAGGACAAGGGATGTCATCCATGATGGATGATATCCCTCATGTCAAATTCGTATTCAGTATTATGATGAATGGAGTAAGATAAGAAGAACATTTTCCTCGTCTCACAAAGCACTTAGCGAATGGAACAGTTTACATGACGCAGGTCGAATCAGAGAATGCTTGAAGATAAAAGTCGTTGTGGGGATATGGATACGGATAAAAATCATGAGTATGGGCAGATGAATGGAGTTAACATATAAAATTTAAAAGTTGCTGTGATGTATAGGGATTTCAGCGGGAAGGAGTTGACATACCTATTCATTTGCCCACAGCAAATCGGAAATTGATGCCTTTATTTGTTTAATAAAAATTAAAACTTTGTTCAGTGATGATACACTTGTAATCGTTTACTTCAAGCTTAATTAATTATGTTTCCATATGTATTCAAAACATGCTTTTAGATTTAGTATGTTATAAAAGGCACAGTTTTTCCAAAATGTTGATAATCCCCACATATATTAAAAAAAAACAAAAAATTACATAACTTAGTGGTTCGTAGAATTGGTATAGGCATTTTGCTGATCCTTGGGCTTTGAAAGGTTAAGAAACCCTGCTCTAGAGAAATTTGATCAGGAGAGCCGTTAAATACCTTGATAGAATGTAGATAATCGAAAAAGAGAAACATTTTAATATTTCGACCTAAATCATTTATGAACATATTAAATAATCAAACCTTTTAATACTGACGTATGTAGTACGCCACGTCTAAAACCTGGCTTTCTGAAATGTTTTCTAAAATCGTTCCTCTGATCACTGCTTCCTATTGTCTATTATATAACCATACACCGAACTAATTTTTTTTTCTAGTGAGCACATCGTAAAAAATAAGCAGTTTGTCATAATCCTCCTTTCCTTAAGAAAACTGTGCTGTGCACTACAGATCAACTAATCTCTTTCGAGAATATCCGGGACATAATTCCTCATTAATTTTTTAATATATTTGTTTATAATACTAAGAAGACTCACTGGTATATAATTCTTTATTTATATAATGAAACATACCTTTAGGAATTGGAAAATCCCTTGTAAACGTTCAATCAGAAAAAAAAAAAAAAAAGAACGATTTCTAGTCTAAGCGATTCATTGAGAATAATAATTATTGTTTAATTCACCACCAGGGCAGATTAATCAGGAAGTATTTGCTTTTTAAACTGGCCAGTTTACGTAAGAACGTGGTTGTTTATTAGTAAATTTCGTAATAGTGGTCTGTGATCAGAATAATGTTAATGTTCTGGTTAAAGTTACCACGAAAAAAACATTGAAGAACCAGTGGAATCAAATTTGCTGAACTTAAGGAAAATAATTTTAGAAACTTGTGCTCAGTCTTAAAAAAAAAAAGATAATAATTGGCTCTTCTTCTATCTCACTGACACTGGGGATTACTGAAAGTAACTGTCAGGTTCTAACTTGTACTGATACGCTACATATTTCACAGTTTTGGTGGAAATAATTTTTTATTAAACAGATTTCTTTCTCATAGATTCTAACCAAGTCTAATAACAAATGTCATTAAAACAAAATAATAATAAATCTTAAATAAAGGGTAAAACGAGTAATATTTTCAGTATACTAATAAAAATAAAATAAAATAAAATAATATAAAAAAAAAAAGAATTCGTGGAGACATGCAATGCGCTGATGAATACGAGAAGGCATACAAGGTTCAAGTCGGTAGTCATCGAATGACATACTTGTATTTTCTCAAAGGTGCCTGAGTAATATATTCCATGTGAGCAAGCGCGGATGATCGGTCGAAACGAAAGAAATCTGTGACATTTTTGAAAAACGTTGACCTTGACATTATTTCCTGTGAGAAGAAAGGTACTGCCAGGTACCGTATTACGTGCTTCAGCAAATTTATCTGCGTAAATGCTTTGTAGGATATTTTTGCATCGGTTTTATTCACTTTCAGTCACGTAAAATCTGAAGTTTTTTTTTTATTGTTCCTTAAAAATATGTGTGAATCTGCACGCAAATTACAGATAGAAGTCTTGTTATAAAAGACTTTAAGTGAATGTCCCAGTAATCAGTAGCTGTTGAGAAAGTAAAACTAATTTTGACACCATGAAGTTCACAGTGGCCCTTTCCCTTATCTTGTTCTTGGCGTTTTCTTTCGCATTGGCTAAAGAAGCGGAAAAGATGAATATATGCGAAACACGTAAGTTATTATGGAAATTGTTTCCTCGAGAATTCTCATTAATGGTTGTGATTAATACATTCCTAATTCGCTTTACATAGAAAGTATCTCAATGAACTGTTTTATACACAAAAAACAAGCAACTGTATTTTTTTTTCTTTTTAATTATTAAGATTGCAACAAATATTCATATAGAATATGTTCTGATGATCAGTATTGCAGTTGATTGTAGAATTTCTCAAGATATCAAAATCACTTGACCATTCTTAATTATTGAAAAATTAAGTATGTGCATTTGAAGAATTTATGATATTAAATTACATTTCGCTATTTTAATTTGAGATCAATAATCTGAATGAATAAATTTTTATATGCATTTATTGCATTGCTGGAATGAAATTTCAAATATCACCTGACATTCAATCGATATAAAGAGCAGCTTTCCACATGGAAATGCAGTATGTAGGCCTACGTTCTAATTCCATTTTAGATTTCTAGAAACCTTTAAAGAATTTTTCAACTGCAGCTAAATTAGACGGTCTTGTAGAGAGCCGGCTAGTCTCTACTACAGTCTGTAGATAGTATAACTGCTATGTCATACGTACACATAGACTGGAGCATTTGAATAGTATTAATCACCTTATCATAGCAAACCAGTCGATATCTTGTACATATTCTTAATCTTCACTCTAAATCGCATTAATCAGGTGCGGCTCGTGCATAGGCACTGCGGAACCGCAGCACCCCCAATGGCAAATCTCTCGCAACATTCCAACTGCCCAACATTCAAAGCCCCCTGTATCCTTTTGCCAGAAAGAGATCATAAACCTGTTGTCAAAATTAGACACTAAAAAAGCCCCTGGCCCTGATGGCATTTCAATCATCCTGAAGGTCTGTGCAGCAGAACTGATACCTATCCTATGCCGTCTCTACACACTATCTTACTCCACTGGTATAGATCCCAAAGCCCGGAAATTGGCTTATATTCAACCCATTCCCAAGGGATACAAATCGTTGCCATCTAACTACCACCCTATCTCAGTCACCTCAATCCTATCTAAAGTGATGGAGAAAACCTTCAATTCTCAACTACTACTCTAAGGTACCCAGCTATTAAGCGACCACCAATACGGATTTCGCCGATGCCGATCAACGCTGACCTGCTCTCATATATCACCCATCTCTGTACATATACCATGGAAAAATGTGGCAAATCCCAAGTAATTGCACTCGATATCTCTAAAGTCTTTGACCAGGTCAGGCACAGAGGCTTACTAAGTAAACTTCCATCATTTGGACTGTCTCAGGACTTCTGCAGATGGATTACCAGCTTCCTGTCTGGACGCACACTATGTGTAATAGTAGATGGCTCCCTATCCTCCCACTATCCAACTAATGCTGAGGTTTCTCAAAGTTCAGTTCTCTCACCGACCCCCCTTCCTTCTATACATCAATGACCTACTTCAGTTGACCTCCAACCCAATACACAGTTTTGCAGATGACAGTACATTGCACACCTCCCTTTCATTTAAAAAACCTTACCCTACACATCTCACTTCAACCCACAGAACATCAACCATCTTAACTTCCCTTAACGCAGACCTCCAAAACATCCTCCGATGGGGCTCAGATAACTTCGTCAACTTCAACGCTAGTAAAACCCAGTTTTGTCTTATTTCCCACAAAAAAAGAACCATTTTCCCCCAGTATTATTTTTTATAACACTCAAATCCCCAAACAAGATGAAATTTCTCTTCTCGGTATTACCATGATATCAAGGTAACTGGCATAAACACATCACAACCATTGCATCCTCAGCTTCCAAAAAACTAGGCTCTCTTTCGATCAAGACGTTACTTCACTTCAAAACAGCTGTTAAACTTATACAAATAGCAAATCTGCCCAGCTATCGAATACTGTTCTCACATTTGGAGTGGGACTCCCAAAAGCTCCCTCAAAATGCTTGACTCAATAGAGAGAAGAGCAATTAGACTGATAAATGATCCATCTCTTATCGATTCCCCCCCCCCACCACCACCACTTTCACATAGACGTTTTTCTGCAATTTGTATATTTTACAAATATTTTCATGGAAAATGCTCATCTGAAACAACATCAATCCAATCTGTACTAAACCCATTGGAACACGTACAGCCATTTTCCAACATCCCTTCACAGTACACCTCGAAACCCACAGAACAAGTTTCTTCTCCTCCTTCATCCCTGCTACTACTGTACTATGGAACAGTCTTCCCGCTGAGGTATTTCCCAAGGAATGCATCATACAGGCTTTCAAATCGAATGTTAACAAGTTTTTCCTTTCCCATCACACTACCCATATACGCCGCTAAAGTACTATAGGTTGGCCAGCCAACTGCTCGTACATGGACCCAACATAAAAAAAAAAAAATTCTCGATATATAAATATGTTTATTAATTTATTTATATTTGCTTGTAATATTTATTTTTAACACGCGGCTTCATGCCGTCTGTTAGACGTTTGAAAAATAATGATTCTTTTGAAAACAACCATTATTATTTTCAAAATTTCGTATAGCTTTCATATTTTGAAAATAAGAATGGTTAAATTGAAATGTAAACTGAGATGATACCTTTTAAAATGTCTGAAATACGAAATCTTTCCTGAATATCCAATTCGTGAACATATCTGACGAGGGGAAGATACTTACGAATACTACCCCGATAAATGAAAATTTGATGTTTCTTATTGAATTAACAAGTTTACTTAAAATGGCACGATTATTATAAAGGGATAAATGTGTGTATTATTTTTTTTTACAGTTTGGGAAACGTACACAACAGAGATTACAGAAAAGTGTAACATACACAATAAAGAGGCATGTAAAATTATTATTATTTTATCAATTTTATAATTTAATAATGCATTTAAACCACGCCATTTTTACGTTAAAAAGAGCAGTAGAATGAAATAATTATCTGCGTTCGTCGAAGGAGGTCAATAAATTATTGAAAAAAAAAAAAAAGAATATTTTTTTGAATACATATATATTCACTTTTTTTCTAATTTGATCCCTTCTAGTGAAATCCAGATTTTTTTTTTTTTGTCAGCAGAACTTTTTTGATGTGTTACCATTTCGATGTCTCAGTTCCCCGCGATCTATTTCTGGATCCCTTTCTATCAGCGCTAATTATAAACCTTTCTCCATTCATCCTTCTTAGTCTGTAATAAACTGATTTAATCGTTTAATAGCGGTGTTCTATAGTATAGGATTGGTATAGTTTTTGCCAATGTACATACGGTTGAACTGTTGTGTTATCTTTTACAAGTTCAAAGACTTTTGTAAGGATTTTATTTTTATATATTTCCAAGGCTCTTCCATCTTGGTCTGTTATGCTCTCTAAAAAGCAAACTACATCGGTCTAACGACTGTCTTTATATATTTCTATTTTAACTGTGTTTGAGAGAATTTTGGTAGATAATAAATAATCTAGTGAAACATGATAATTCTCGTTTCGGTCTGAAAAAAAAAAAATATATATATATGTGTGTGTGTGTGTGTGTGTGTGTGTGTGTGTGCATTCTTCCAAAGTGAAATACATAGTGTAAATAAATGTGATTCTTTATAAATTTCTCTTTCGTATTTTATTGTTTCTTCCCTTATTATCTTTATATAAATTTTTCCTTCTTATTCCTATAATATTATCTTTATCCTTATGTCAATTCCTAAATCTTTAATATTGTCTTGTTTCCTTATATTCCTCTATTATCTTTAAACTTATGCCCTTCAATTCCTTATATTTTACCTCCGCATTCCTATTTTTATGCCAAGGATCTCTAGATATTTATTTCAATTAATGACTGCGCCTCAGGATATCCTTTTATGGCATTAAATATTTCTACTTTCGGTATATATCCTTTCTTGCACTTATATACCGGCGTGGCTACCCCTTTACTTTAAATTTGTATTAATTGTCTATCTTCCCCGCTCACAAGCTCGGTTGTTTTTGAGAACAGCGCATCAAGAAATAATGTATCAGGCGACTCTCTATTAATATTCAAACAACAAATTTAATTCACGTAAAACAATTTACACTAAGTTTGCAGTAATAAAATAAAACATCTCAATTCAGATGTATATAAATCAATTAGCTAAATTCTCCCATTCACTCATACAAATTATGTCATATAAATAACTAATTCTCTCATTATAACACAAATCATTTACACTGAGCAATGGTACATATTACTTAACTGTTAACTCTTAATTATCATGCATATAGAACAAATCCTTTACACACCAATGCTTCTTCCTTTCTATGCTAGGAATATTCTATAGGCGAGTATTCTATAGGCCACATTCACCAATTGGCAAACAGTTATACTCTGACTTATTACACATACAAATTCCTGACAATTATTTACTTTCTAATCTTCAACCGTTAATTATGTCTATTTAGGTCAGACTTTACTTTACAGTCCACTAATGAAAGTTCTCCTAAAAACTCAAGAAAATTGGTTAAACAGATACACTCACTTTGGTGGCGGCTACCCTTTATGGATCTGGTTTCTACTGGAGTTCTGCTCCTTTTTCTTCCGTGTCAGGTTTTCTCTCCCTGCTTATGCCGGCGGTAGACTTGTTGACGGTCTGCGGAGTCTGTATCTTCCCGGGGTGCGGGTGGAGTCTCTTCGGCTTAGGGAGTAGTTGCATGCGCGTCGGAGGCAACGGAGCAATTCCCTTCCGCTCGAAGATTCCTTCTCCTTGGACTATAGCTCCCCGCGTAGAGTTGTCATCAGGGGATCTGTACGTTGCCTGGCAGATCGGCTCCTCTCATCCTTCCTTTAGGCCGCTGGCATACTTTCTCATGAAGTCGCGTTCCCGATGGCGTATATCTGACGGATAACTGCCGAGGACTTGACTGACCGACGACTGGATCACCGATGAAAATTTCTTGAACCGATCTCGCGATCGTTTCGCCAACGCCTTTTATTCACTCACTTACGAATCCTTGCACGGAGATATGAGACTCCCGAACATTTCGGTGATATCCCTTGATCCTTTTCTCTGACTGACCCATCCTTTGTTTTTTCTCCAACACCTCCCTATATCCTTTTCGTTCTGGTAGCGAACATTTGTTTGAAGCTTTTTTCGGTCTACCTAGCACTGACCTTGAGAATATACACACAAAATTTGATGTCTTTATACAGAGCTAAAATACACGGTTTACTAGTGGCAAGGTATTGCCTTAATCCTACACCTAAAATATTCCCTTATTTGGTAGAGAGCATATACAATTCCCTTAGGGATTATTTACATTTAACAACCTCTATGTACAGGTTACAGTTCTTACTGGGTTTGACCTTGGTAAAATTTCATGTAAAAATGCTTAGTCTTTATGGAGCTACATAAATATTTTTACAATAGTTAATTATTCTGTGAACAGTTCAAAAATACTCAGAAATATTTGTAGTACTAATTCTTGGCCTGGTTGGCTGATTCTCTTGCATACCCGCTATTCAACCACATAGTTATTTCTCTTAAAATTAACAATGTATTTCACTTCCGGAACATGTATGCATTTTTTTAATCAAGAAAACAAATATTATCGCATATCAATTTTAAAATTTCTTCGTTCATAAACTAATACCATTGGGAAATAAGGCGGAGATCAGTGTTTCAGTCGAAGATGAGAATTTGTTAGGCTGATTTACATAAATAAATGATTTATGTAATTTGACCACCACTTTCTTTAATATAATTACTTAGAGGACACATATTGTCTTACGCTCTCACTCTAAAACATAACAACCAGTGACTTCGCCTGTTCATTTCGGTTGGGTGTGCTTTCACATATGCATGGATGTGCGTCCGCCAGAAAATTTTCTGGGAGGAGACAAAGCTTGGACCCAAATAATTACATCAATAAAATTTGATAATTACTGATTTAATTAAATAATTACATCAATAAACGTCTTTTAGTATTTTTTGCTAAAATACGTTTATTTCATTGTTAATTCAATGTAAACTATAAATACATTATTTTCATTTTATATCGATTTTAATGTTCTTTAATTTTTAAAAAAAAAGTATTCAGAATTAATAAAGTTTTTATCACAATTTGATATATAAAAAAATTGACCGGCATTTTTTTAAATTAAAAATTAACTAATTAATTAATCTCCAAATCCTAAATTAAATTATTTCACTTTAAAAGCCAAAAATTCATAAAAGTAACAAGTAAAATAATATTAAATTACATACACTTAGCTTTTAAAAATGTATTTTTCTGTTTAAATTTGTTTCACTATAAATTTACAATTCACACTTCACTCAGTGACTCACTAAGGGCACAGAGGGCAAACGAACTGGTCTCCATTCACAACAGTAATGAACATTTTTTTCACAAATCAGAAAAAGTTGAATGAAAAACAGGAACATGTGTTTTATTGCTGCAATAAAACACGTGTTCTATGGCTACCCCGCCGTGCGCCGAAATAGGCCAACCCATAATAAAATTTTAAGACAGACAAAGCGTCCCAGGGTCGAGTGTGTAAGAGTACACATCTCAATCACTTTTACGATTATAATTTGTGGAATTTTTTACTCAATCCCGGGAAGAAGTGCCCCTCCCCCCCTCCCCGATGACGCACATGACCCCGTGATTGCATTTTTATCAATGTATGAAAGTTTTGAGAGTGCATAGCGTATCAGCGCTAATCTTAATTGGCCCAATGCAATTAATTGCAGGATAACTTTGAATACTTCTGCATAGAGTGGGGGAACAATCTGTTTGTTTTAGGATTTATTAGAAAACAACAATGAAGGAGAATACTATATTTGGTTGGTATATTTGAAATACTCAAAGATGAAAATATGTGAATCGTCATTTATAAGACATGCGAGAATAGGAAATGAAAGGAAAGAATAAGTATGAGTAGAAATACTTTCATTAATGTCAATCGAATTATTAATAATAATTAT
Organism: Typopeltis vanoorti; assembly: GCF_054136105.1. Lineage (NCBI taxonomy): Eukaryota > Metazoa > Arthropoda > Arachnida > Uropygi > Thelyphonidae > Typopeltis > Typopeltis vanoorti. Next base: position 50,063,593 of record NC_143562.1, on the reverse strand, counting down.
CATTTGTGAAATGTGTGTCCTGTAAGTTGCTGGGAAGAGCAAATAGCATGATCGTATAAAGTCTACACATGAATAAGTGAATTTATGATAGCATAATTCATGATGGATCAGCAAATCATTCGTAAAATTTGTTGCATATGTTATGTATATTTCTCTGGTTGGTGTATATTTCGCTTAGTTTTCCAAGAATTTCATTTTGTTAACTGAGACTCAGTATACGTAACATCCGATCATTATCGGAATTATCCTCAATTTCGGGAATCCTACATTCATTAGTTTTTTTTTTCCTTCTTTTATTTAGTATTAGCGATTCTTCTGTCATATCAATCTCACATATGCTGATTTTTTGTTGTAGATCAACATTGTCTTATAATACACAGAATATCCATTTTTATTTAGGAACAGATATTTTTTACTGTCTGTTGTTTCCGAAGACTAGAATAAAAAATGTCTCTATACCGTTAAAAAACTTTGCTTTTTTTTTTCTCCTAACATCCGCTTTCAGATTTTCAGTTCCAGAAAACATGTGTAACAGCTGTTTGTAATACAGCCATTAGATGCAGGAAGCGCTCAATTCATGACGCTAGACAACTCAATTGGATTTGTTGACACAATAACCAATCACAGCCGCCAGATGCTGGGAAAGCTCAAAATGTTAGCTCACCCAGCCTCGCCTTCTCAGCTGTTTAAAAATACTTGAACGCTAAGAATTTAACCCACTACGCCCTCTTTACAACTTTTTGAAGGGCTCAAAGGTGGATGCATTTTGAAAGCACACCCGGGCTATTAAGGCAATGTTTAAGGGTCGAAAAGTGTCCTCTTCATGAAGCACTAATGTTTTATTACCCCCCCCCTGAAGAGGACAATGGAACATTAGTATAGCATATTGTGTTCATTTTTAGGAATCGCGCAAAGTCTGCAACCAATTGGAGGAGTCCTTAATGGGAATAAATGCAAAAATATAATATGGCTGATACTGATATTTCGTGGATGAGCACCGCATAATAACACACCCAGTATATTCGCCCCGGATAACAATCTTTCCTTGCTATACAGATCTTTACATAGAAAAGTTTTATTATGCAGAAAACGTGGGCCAGTTCCGAAATAAACGAAAACATCCTACAAATGAAAGTCATTTGACTTCTGAAAAATTTCAATAGATTTTGGGATTTAGTAACGGTATTTTCTGAAATGTCTTGTTTTGCAATTCTTAATTGCTTTAAGTGCTTTGTACATTTTACGATCTAGAACTCTTTCTCTAAGTATATTTAGAAATAAACTGGTTGATGTAATTTCCGAGAAGCATGTGCAAACTATCGTTGCGCATTATAGTTCCACTGAAATGCATGATTTTGATATCCAAAAATTTTCAAATATATATATATATTTACTATGTTTATACGTATTAAATATATATATATATATATATATATATATATATCTTATATATATATATATATATATATATATCTTATATATATATCTTATATATCTTATATATATATATATCTTATATATATATATATATATATCTTATATATATATATATATATATATCTTATATATATATATATATATCTTATATATATATCTTATATATATATATATATATATAAGACGTCATCAATAAGGACATTCTTAAGGACAAGGTTTCTAAAAAAGTGTTCGCTCTTCTAACTCACTTCATCAATTCCGGCTATTTCTGCTACGAAGATAAAATATACAAACAAACTAGCGGTTTAGCTATGGGCAGCCCTTTATCTCCAGTCTTAGCTAACTTTTTTCTAGAAGATTTTGAAGAGAAAGCTATTTCCTCAGCTACTTTGAAACCTAAACTGTGGTTACGTTACATTGATGACATCTTCCTTATTTGGGGACATAGTTTAGAGGAACTGCAAAACTTCCTAAACCATTTAAATAACCAACATCAAAACATTAAATTCACATCAGAACTAGAGATTAACGGCGTTCTCCCCTTCTTGGATCTAAAGATCAGTAGATTTCCTGACTGTCTTAAATTTTCAATTTTTCGAAAAACCACCCACACTGATAGATATTTGCATGGTTCTTCTCATCACTTCCCACCTCAGAAACTGGGCATCATCTCCACCCTCGCCCATCGAGCAAGATGTCTCATTTCCACAGAAGAAGACCTTCAAACAGAGCTTAACTTCCTAAAAAACACCTTCTTAAATAATGGATATTCGTCTCGTAACATCACTAAACGTTTGAGACCACGCCAACATCCTCGACAAGAAGATGACTCCAACCCTATCACTCATATACAGTTACCTTTTATCAGCACTCTTACCCCAAAACTAGCTAAGATTCTGAAAAAATTCAACATAAAGACCGACTATACTACGCTGCCAAATCTTCGTTCTTTTCTGAGTCGACCAAAACCAAAACACAACCATCTGCATTTTCCTGGTGTTTATAAAGTTTTGTGCGGCTGTGGTCGACCTTATTTTGGCCAGACAGATAAATCTGTTTCACTTCGTCTTGAGGAACATAGACGTGACATCTCCTACAATAGAACACGAACGAGCGCCCTTTCAAGTCATGTCCTTTTCTCGGCAAACTCTAACCTTGAAGAACAGCCACATCAAGTTGACTGGGAACGCACTACTAATTTATATATTTGCAAGGATGAATTCGAAAGAAGAATTATCGAATCAAAAGAAATAGTTCTGGACCCTTCACATTTAAACAATAATCTTAGCTACAATTTGCCTGATTCCCATAGCGCAGTAATCCAATACTGGCGCTCAAAAATTAGCTGTCGCACACATTCTACTCATGCCAACGGTAGCACGCGGTCACCTATTCAAATATGACTGTTACTATTCTGCTTTTTATTAAGCTGGAAAGTTCATTTTTTACCGTGTTATTTTATATCTTATGTTTTGTATTTCTCACCTGAAGAAGTCGGAGCACCGATGAAACTAGTTGTGATGTATTAAAGATTTTTGTTATATTTTCTCGGGTTCTAGTCAGTTAAATTTATTTTTATAAATGTATACATCCCGAGTAAACCCTAATTTCAACAATATATATATATATATATATATATATATTCTTTTATTATGATTTCTTGTTGAGAATTTTATCAGTATATTCATCCATTCTTTCTGCACTAATACGCATGTAGTATTTCGATTTACCAGTATTGCTCAGTGTGTGCGTGTGTGTGGACTTGATATCACATTCCATCAGAACCCTTCCTGCCTACTGTCCAAACTTCTAACTCAACAACAACAAGCAACAATCCAGTTCTACGTTTTGGCGTTATTGTTGTTATAATCCGTAACAAATATATTGCAACATCTAACGTGTTCCATACTTCAGCTTTTCTGCGAATCTTACGATACTATAGTGAAATCATTTAATATTAAAATAATACGAACTGTTCTCTTTAGGACACCTCTGATATTTCCACTAGAAGGCATCAAAAGAATCCAGAATAGCTTCGATACCAAGATATTTTCCGTTGCTCATGGATTCCTCTCAACTATGCTAAAGAATGACCATAATATCCTATCTTTATATTTTTTTTAGCGTTGGACAAACCACGTTCCTTCCTTTCGCCTCCCACCCCGCAAAAAAAAAGGAATTGAACACCATCAGAGAAGCTACCCTGCTATTCCCCGCACATCGGTTCCTCAAAAATAATGCACAAAAATGTCGATAAATAACTTACTTTTCACCGAGAAAGTTGAATTAATTGAGATTTCGTCTACACCACTAAATAATTTTGAATACAAGAAATAGAAACACATAACGAAACTAATCTGGTTTCTCTTTAATCACGTCAGGAATAGAGGACTATGATTAAAAACCTACAATGCTATTGGTTGCATTGTCTCCACAGCAATCGAATTCCCAACTTCCTTTCATTTTATCACTGCTGGTGATAGCTGATATTCCTAATATTTCCATAAAATATAGACGTGTATCCCAAGCCACGTGCGCGCGCGCAGCGAATAAGCTTAACAGCGTTTCTCGAATTCCCAGAATTCATTTTTTTTTTTTTTTTTTTTTTTTATGTTGGGCCCATATACAGGAGGTTGGCTGGTCAACCTATAGTATGTTAGTACCGTGTATGGGTGATGGGTTGTGAAAGAAGGAACTTGTTTACATTTGATTTGAACGCCTGTATATTGTATTCCTTGGAAAATACGTCAGGAGGAAGACTGTTCCACAGCGCTGCAGTAGCAAGGATGAATAAGGAGGAGAAGAAACTTGTTCTGCGGGTTTCGAGGTGTACTGTTAAAGGACGTTGGGCGGCAGCAGTACGTGTTCCAATGCGCTTAGTACAGGGTGGGGGATTTATTGATACGGTCTCAGATGAGCCTTTCCCATGAAAGTATTTATAGAATATACAGATTGCAGAGACCAAGGGTCTATGTGAAAGTGGGGGGAGAGCGAGTTGGCGAGGGATGGGTCATTTATTAGTCTTATTGCTCTCCTGTGTATTGAGTCAAGCATTTTGAGGGAGCTTTTTGGAGCCCCACTCCAGATGTGAGAGCAGTATTCGAGAGCTGGGCGGATTTGTGACTTGTATAGTGTTAACAGCTGTTTAGAGGTGAAGTAGCGTCTTGAGCCAAAGAGAAAACCTAGTTTTTTGGAAGCTGAAGATACAATGGTTGTGATGTGTTTATGCCAGGAGAGGCTTGATATCAATGTAATTCCGAGAAAAGAAATTTCGTCTTGTCTGTGAATTTGAGTGTTATCGAAAACAATGTTGGGGAAAAATGGTTCCTTTTTGTGAGAAATAAGACAGAACTGGGTTTTACTAGCGTTGAAGTTGATAAGGTTGTCTGAGCCCCATCGGAGGATGGCTTGGAGTTCGGAAATAAAGGCAGTGATGGTTGATATTCTGTGGGATGAAGTGAGTTGTGTAGGGTAGGGTTTGTCAAATCAAAGGGAGGAATGTAATGTGCTGTCATCTGCAAAAGTGTGTGTTGGGTTAGAGGTCAACTGAAGTAGGTCATTGATATATAGAAGGAAGAGGGATCGGTGAGAGAACTGAGTCTGGAGCGACCCCGGCATTAATTGGATGGTGAGAGGATAGGGAGCCGTCTACCATCACACATAGATGTGTGAATTCATAACAACAGTTTACAACAAATGCCTAAAAAGAGGACGATTTCCTTCAATATGGAAACATTCAAAAATTATATCCATAATCAAACCAGAAAAAAGAAACATCCGACGAAATTAACAAATACAGACCAATCAGTCTCATAAACGTTGCTGGTAAGGTACTAGAAAAACTTCTAATAAACCGAATAATGCACTATGTCTACTCAAGATACCTATTAAGCAGCAATCAGTACGCATTTAAACCTCAGTACAGCACAGTAGACGCAATTATCGAGGTTTATTAGACTGTAGACTGAGTTCGCAGAACACAGTCTACAGCATACAAAAGACGTACTACTGATCTCACTCGATGCACAAGGAGCTTTCGATGCTGTGTGGTGGCCAGCCGTTATCAATCAATTAATATATTTAAAATGCCCAAAAAACTTACTCTGCCTTACAAAAAATTATTTTCAAGACAGAAGAGCAACTATGACACTAAAAACACAACTGTAACGAAAAAATCAAACGAGGCTGTCCGCAAGGTTCCTGCTGTGTGCCAGATTTCTGGAACATCCAGTACGACTCACTCTTAAGACTTCCTGTCACTAGTGAAACAAAAGTGATAGCCATTGCCGATGATAATTATTCGAGGACACGACGGCTTACAGTTAGAAGTAACGGCCAATGAAGAACTCTAAAATTGCAGAGTGGGCACGCAAGAAGAAAGTGACCTTCAATAGCACCAAATCTAAAGTGCTCCACATCTCACGCATAAGTCAAAACAACCTGTAACGGTCTTGCTAAAAGAAGTTCTAGAGATAGTCAGTGAGCTAAAATACCTAGGAGTAAAAATAGATTAAACTTTTCCTTCAATAAGCACATATCATATGTTGCCGAAAAAAGCTTACAAGCAGTCAACTTCCCAGGTAAGTCGGCAAGGATTAAGTGGGGATTAGGCCAACGGGCGCTGAAAACAATACATACCGGAGCTATACTACTACTGATATCTTATGCTGCACCTGCCTGGAAACAAAGACTAAAATCAAAGATAAACCGACAAAAACTAAACAGAGTTCAACGGCTTATAGCCATACGTATAATTAAATGATATAAGACAATATTTTTCGAGGCAGCTTGCGTAATTGCAGCTCTAACACCGATCTGCCTAAAAATACAAGAATTATCTCTTGTACATGACGTCACTTCCGGAAGATATCATGAAAGTTACAACATCGATCCAAATTGCTACGAACATCCCGCTTCACTACAGTAAGTGGCCGTACCCAGCAAAGAAATCAAATATTAAGGAGAAGTAAAGCTCTGAAAGTGATGAATTACAAATATACAATGAGGGAAGGAAAACCGAAAGGAACGTCGGTTGTTCGTTCACTGCATACAACAGGCAGTCCATCATACAAGATCGCTGCTCTAGACTACATCCTCTCTGTTGCAACAACCAAGCAGAACAACTTGCTATAGTTCAGTCACTCACATATCTCCAGGAATTAGAACTCAACACCTCTCAGCAAAAGACAGCAACAATTTATAGCGATAGTAGAAGCACTATAGACGGCATAAAAAACCAGAACAAGCATATTGCATTAATAGAACGGACAAGAAATCTGGTTTGAAATCTCACTCTAGAGGAATGGGATATCAAGTTCTACTGGGTGAAAGCGGATATTGGAATAGCAGGAAACGAGAGAGAGGATCAGCTGGCTAAAGAAGCAGATAGAAACGAACGGCTAGCAACAAGTTACCAGAAGTACTCGAAATCTGCTATAAAAACACTTGCAGAAGAGAAAATCCTAGACTTGTGTGAAGAAAAATAGAAAACATCAAAAAACTGACCAACAACAAAAGAATTCTTTCCTACCATCAGAAACAGACTCCGGCTGAAAAGACACGTCATTTCTCCAGGTTTAACCATGCTACTAACGGGACATGGAAAACTAAGACACTACTTACACAGATTCCATCTCCTGGAATCACCATCATGTATTTGCAGTCCACATCTTCAACAGACTTGACCACATACTTTACGACTGTCAGCTATTGGCCTCCATCCAGATGCCCCTAATACAACACATCATCACTTCCGGAGACAAGTGGCCAGTGTCAAAACAGAGATTTATCGAAAATGTATTTCGTAGAATTAATTAAATTTGCCAATAAAATCAATTCCAGTTCTTGTATCCTAACATAAATCCTTATATTATGTGAATAATAATAGCATATAATAATAATAATAATATACTATATAGTGTTAATACATGTATATATAAAAATATAAATGTAAATATGAAAAATTGATACAAAAATATAAATAGAAATGTTAATCAGTACTTGTAAGCTGCATGTAATATAAGCATTGTAATGCAATGGAGCATGTAGGAATAAATTACCTCCTGAAAGGGTTACTATTGGGGGTAAAACACACACACACACACACACACACACACACACACACACACACACACACACACACACACACACACACACACACACACACACACACACACACACACACACACACACACACACACACACACACACACACGGTGGTCAAAATTATGCTGTCCCTAAGTTAAAGGGAGATGGTAAATCCCGTTTTATTTTATAGCTTAGTACGAAACTGGTTTGTACTACCCAAGTGATTACTTACACTTGGACTCGCTGATAGTTTTTTCAGCATGAAACTCTATGGATTCGATGGATTTCGATCCAAGTTTCGTACCCGGCTATAAAATAAAACGGGATTTACCATCTCCCTTTAACTTAACTTATGTCGCCGGTAAAATAGCTTTTGGCTTATTATTATACTATCCCTGTTTAAGGCCTTATGGAACGCCACCCAGTGATCCAAATGCTGCGAAATTTTGCATAAATACATTGTGAGTCATGGGGAAACGATATATATATAAAACGTTCCTCCACTTTTAAAAATATGGAGAGGGGATTTTTCCCTTCACTCTAGTTGTTAACACATCCACAGTGATGGCACTAAACTAACTTTGCCTCAACGTGATTTTCTCGTGAAGCTATACTACCTAACAATTGCATTGCAATTGTTAGGTAGTATAGCTTCGTGTTGATAAACTCCGCTAATTTCGTCTCCTGTACATATGTCGACGAGGTTAATGCCTACTCTATAATGCCAGTTATGGAGCAGGCCATGAATAACAGCATTGGTTTCTGTGGTACATGCTGTATCCAGAGACGTGGATGTGCCTTACACTACTGTATGGAAAATTCTACGGAAGATTCTGTATTTATACCCATTTTAAGATAAAGAAGACAGATGAGTTGCACCCGCAATACTTTAAAAGTGGACTGACATTCGTTTTGACATTCTTTGCTCGAGTGAAATTGGAAGCAGCGTGGCATGCGATGAGTTTTTGGAGAGACGAGGCTCACTTTCACCTGGACGGAGCTATGAAAACCCACGATTGCCAGGAATGGGCGACAAAAAATCCACATGCAACAAATTCCTTTGAATTCACCAGTGTAGGTTCGTCAGAATTTGTAGTGGTGGGTTGCAATGCTCCCAGCTCAAACTTCACGTAAATCACGCATTACCGGTGGATGTAATTAAGATTTATGTTATCCCCAATAGGTAGCGGTTTGGTGCGAGCTGCAGAGTTCGGTACACTAGCCCGCATAGCATATTGACTATTGCAAAATACGACTATTGCTACAAAATTAATTATGTAAATTGCTATCGAGTGGTACTGTGTTACAAACAAAAAATAACGTTTTTTAGATAAATATATAAATAAAAATTTAAGAACGACGATAATAAAACAGGAACTTTCATTTTATAATGGAAGGCTGTAGTCCTACAGCTCTTATGGACGAGCCGCCACTGGAATTCACCCAAACGGTATTGTCTGGCATGTTTACTGCTTCATTTATCATTTGGACCATTCTTCTTTGAGCACAATCGCCAGTCAGATTATAGGACCCGATGGTTACAAGTATCACGATGTCATGAACAATTTTGTTATGCCATAGGTACTATGACGCCTGTGCAAGCATTTAGCAATTTTCATGCAGGATGGGGATCCCTCCACACATCGATCAATCAGTACAGGAAGTTCTTCGAGAACATTTTACGGAAGCTAGAGTGATTAGCCTTGAGTTTTCCACTTCATGGCCAGCTCGTTCATCTGATCTGACCCCTGTGACTTCTGTCTCTGAGATTTTTTGAATACAGCATAAAGCAGCATCTGAGAGATATCAGTCCCGACTAGTTGTGTTCTGCCGTTGAACACACTGTGCAAATGATGCAGCTTTTGGCATATTGCGAAGGGCAGCACGGTGAACACAACAGCTCTGAGTGCTTACGGGAAGTGAACAAAAATGTGTTATTTAGGCTTGTGTCGCTTTTCTCCTTCGTACACACAAACACACAGAAAAATTACTACGGTTACCTTCGATACACAGATATTTCCAGAGTTACCACATTTAGGCCTCGTCTTGAAACAATAATTTTCTCCTTCAAATCACTTCTTGCAGAACAGCCAACGATATCAGGAATTAAATTTGCATATAAATGATTCTATGATTTTATTTGAATGTAAATATTAGAATAATTTCTAAAAGTTGTCTGTTCTTAATTTAGAAATTAAATTTTGCATTTTTATTCATTCTGAATGCCTTAATTAGCTTTATTGCAAATAGGTGCTTTAAGATATCATGCTCAGTTCTATTCACTGCATTATTTGTCTTTATTTACAGATCAAGAAAAATTACGAAAATATTTTCATGGCTTGTTGTAAAGTGCATTTGGAACCTGATTATAACCCTCAAGATAAGGAAAAGGTGAGATAATTTCTTATGATAGCGAATAGATGTTATTACTCGAAGAAGGCAAATTTCTTTCTTCTGAAAACGTTTCTCATTTGATATTATTCTTCGTTAAGGTGCTACATCAAAACATGTCGCATCCATAGTTGAATAACCGTAGAATTCAAACTGTAAATATAATTTTTTCGATGAGTAGTACAATAGTAATTTACCTTTGAAATTTATCCGATATTATTAGAATAAGTAACTGCGGATGATCATGATTACAGTTATTGCCTTTTTATAGTCACTTGGCTACAATGTAGATATGTTATGTGTTTTTGTGATCTCAGTTTCTAGAGTTCCTATAGTAATTTCCTCAGTTTCCATTTTTAAAATCACCAACTTCGGGTGATGTTGAACATCTTATTTCAGGGAATATCTAAATACCGTTGAGAATCTAACGTATATAGTATAGAGTTCATGATATCTGTTATCTTATTACCTTTTCACAGAAATACAATGATCTTTTTTTTAAATTTCAGTTTAAAAAGTTGGATAGGTGCATGACGGTAAGTTTGTTAAATTTTAGTTCTACTGATGCAATGGTACAATGTTATAAGTTATTAACTGCTTTTTTGTTCAACGGTATTGTTTTCTCTAAATGTATATAAGTGATCCTGGATATCAGTCGGACGCTAAACTTTGCCCATGCAAAATTGTCAATTGACACGTCATTAATGCGAATGACGTGATGTGGGTGATGTGCAAAAAATGACACATTCTCCGCAGAACAAGTGTGATATCAATAACCTGATGACTAGTTCATGACAAGATCCCAAACAACTGATAGACATTCACTCATGCCAAAGCGATATTCACTCAGCCCAACATCAACTTTCTTCTTCCCAAACCCTCATATATATATATATATATATATATATATATATATATATATATATATATATATATATATATATATATATATATATATATATATATATATATATTATATATATATATATATATATATATATATATATATATATATATATATATATATATATATATATATATATATATATATATATATATATATATATATATATATATATATATATATATATATATGAGAGTGAAAACACAATTACTCCTGCCAACTGCTACTATGATATACTTCTACTTTCTGCTCTCAAACCAGCCCAACTTCCGAATACTCTAAAACCGACTCAAACACGGTATTATTTACGAACTCAGTTGTTGACATATTGTACTCACCACGTTTGCTTATATATCCTCTCAGTTTAACCATGTCTTCAGTCAAGATTTCTATATGTTTGCGGTATTTGAATTAATATGCTTTAATTAAAACCTCATTTACTTTTATCTTTTAGCCTTGTTGAGTACTGAATGTTAAATATATTTTTCGTGTCATTACTGATTACAATATCTTTGATTTCCAATGTATGTTTATTTTCTCAACCGACTCATTGACTAAGCTATAAAGTAAGCCATAAGCTATTAACATGATACTGTAAGGCAAACGACTGCAATTAAAGTCATATATGAATTTTAATAACCAAGAATCTTATAACCTATGTTTGTTTATTTACAGGATAAGTGCGGCGATGAGGATTGCCTGAAACTTCATGTAAGTCCACTCTAACATGTCCTTTCATTATACCTATAGAGAATTTTATCATGTATGACTCCCATTTATTGATAATTAACAACTCGTATTTTATTTGTGTGTCAATCAGTAAATATTAATGAACTTTTTGTAATAGGCGTACTTACATTAATCCTTATCGATCTGCTTGCCGACCAGTTTCGTATTATTTCTAGAATATTCTTGAATATAAAGCACATTACATATTTCCATCATATAAAAATATTGTTGTATTCTTTTTTTCTTTTTCTTTTTTTTTCAAAAGAATGTGGTTGCGTCTGGGATACATTATAAAGTATACGTAAGCGATATAGTTTTAGTTTAATATCATCTGAATCATGGAAAAGCCGCTAAGGATAAGGTGGCAGGGTTTTTATTATCATTTGATTGTGTGCGTGCACTCCATTTAATGTGCTTTTCGTGGGTGGAAAATCCTTAACAACTGGCACACGCATACATTTTTCTCACTAGTATGGCAAGAAGAAGCTTATTCTACATATGTGTGATACAGATAAACCACGGGTCCCTTTGAAAGTTCTTCATACCCACAGAGTTAATTCGAATTGAGGAAATGACACGTCGATAAGTAATGTACTACAGAGGTTCCCTGTGTTAGAGAAAAATAGCCTCTAATTTACTTTTAGAGCTTCAGAAGATTATCGCTCCAAAATTGTAGTTATCATTTACATGATTACTCATTCATGGTAGATTAGAAACTGTATGAATCATTAATAATTGCTTTACGATGAGTTTCAAACGATTGAAAATTTACTGTATTTTTTTTATTAAACAGGATTGCGCGAAAGAGATCTTTATCTTTTGATTCTAAAGCATTTATCTGGAATCATGGTTCAAAGGTATCAGAAATGAGACGCTATCATTCTGCTAAAGAAGCTAAACTCAACTACTCTATCAAGGAATATAATATTAATGTGACTTGTTTTATGTGATAAAAGCATATTTTTCAGAGTGAAGTTTAGCTAAATAATAATAAAATTATTTCTGGTTATTGAAGTTTGTAATAGTTACTAAAGTCGCGTTTTATCAGCTCAGGTAACCGTTTTCCTTTATCTTATTATGTTTAATCATGAATCATTAGTCGTTTCTATAATTATTCACGTATAAAGAATAGTGAAATGGGATAGTATTTTTTTTTGTACATGTGGACAGACCATATACAAAAAGCTTATATTGTTAACTTTTGTGCAATTGGATTTCAATTATTAATAAAATTCGAATACTCAGATTTTCTGAAAGATAAAACAAAACTATCAGCACCATTAGTCAGATATACCATTAGTCAGTATCATCAAGATGGAATTGACTCCTGCCTTGATGACAAAAAAAGACCGAAGTTAATCTAAACGGATATTAATTTTCGGTGCTCAAAGAGTAATACCTCTTTCGATTTTACATTTTAGGAAATCCACTTTCAAACCTCAAATTAACGTTAGGAACGTTTCTTTTAAAACATCTGTTTTTCTTTTAGTTCGTGAAAAATTCCAAATAAACTAAATTGTCTATTAGGAGTCAATACCATCTTGATGATACCATCTGACTAATGGTGCTGATAGTTTTGTTTTATCTTTCAGAAAATCTATGAGTATTCAAATTTTATTTTAAATTTTAAACTAAGTGCATTCAAATGACTAGAAAGATTTGTAAGAATTGTAAGATCAAAAAATATCAGTTCCATGACACAGTTTACTGAAATGATATAACACCTTACTACGACTAAACCATCTCACTGAACTGTTTAAAATCACAAAATTGCATCTACCTATTCAGCTTTAATATCTCAAAGGAACTGCTGAAACATACGCTGATTAGTTTCATGTGACCTTATAAAGTTAACAGATGAAATAACAGCATTCATAACATGATAGAGATCCAATACTTTTCCACAAAACGTTTTCGATGCAGTGAACTGCAGTCGAAGATTCGGCTCTTATATTATTATTATTATTATTATTATTATTATTATTATTATTATTATTATTATTAAAGAAAAATCTACTGGAACAACACTCATCAAGGGTGGCAACAGTAGGATCTATTCTAACACATATAATATTTATCATACTTCATTATAAATTGGTTTAATGTTTGGGCAATCACCAACGTTTTTCCATGCAAACAGGTTACGCAGCACTATCTTATGTACCACACCTTTATACAACTTCTAAGAATGACCTATTGTCTACATCTCTTCCCTTCATCATCCCTTTGAAAAACATCCTTGTTCACCAACATTCTAAGATTCTAAGGAATTGTTGAGCACATGAGCTTCTCATTAAACAACCAACTCCATGGAAGAGACAGTTCTTTAGTAAATTCTTTCAGATGTTGTGAAATTACATTCAATCCAGTAGCCATTTCACATCAGAATGATTTAAACAATCATAGATTTCAACCTCAATCACTTTCCAGGGACAAAGGAGAAGTATTGGTTCTTCAACTTCCTCTTTCTTTAGAATAGCATCCTTATATTAAAAAAATGATCACTAAACAACTCTACAATAACTTCATGTTTGGTCACTTTTGCGCATTTCAATTCAGCAGAGTTATTCTTCCATAATCTTTCTTTCTCTTCATAGTTGCATAACGGAAAAACTCCCTGGGATTTTTCTTAGCCTGTTTAGCTAGTCTCCACTCATAATCTAATTTCTCCTTCCTTGTTACACTTGTAACTCTTCTTGCTTGCACTGTATAGATTTCATTTAAATTCTCACTTCTTTAAAGTTTATATTTTCTCCATTATCTTCTCTTCTTCTCAATTCCTGCTAAATTTCCTATTCATCTATTTTTTAATCTTTTTGATTTAGATACATAGTCTGTTATTGCCGTGATCAAATACCTCTTAACAATGATCTATTTCATAATAATTTCTTTTCCTTCGAGGTCCTTATCCAATAGAAATCCTTGAAGGTGTTTTCTGTGTTTGTCCATTATCTCCCTATAGTTCTACGTGTATCCGTGAAACGTCGGAGCAATGAAACTGCTTAAACGTGGTAAACAGTGTCATAGCTCGGAGTGAAATCTACATTCCACTTATAGGCGATGTTTAAACTCCCGTGGGAAAGTGTTATGTTTCGTTCGTAAAGCAAGGTTGCTAAATTACATAATCCTCAACGAACACACAGTATTATAAATATGCGAGATTTACAGACCTTTCTGATACACTCAGCCGACAAGGCAGGCTTAACTGAATTACTAAAGGGTGGAATGAATTACAACTGAACATACAGCCAACAATTGTCTTCGTATACTGAGTATAATAAATTATTGCAGTCCTTTTATACAGTTTTGACTTCTCGATTATTACATGCGAAATAACGAATTTATATACTTTTTGATATTTGAAACTATTTATTGAAAAACAAAGCGAATGATGCCTAATTTTTCATTTGGTAATCTGCAGAATTCTCTGATACTTGAACGTTGAGAAAAAACTAAATAAAGCATAAGATGCAATGAAATGAAATGCTAAAACTGAATCAGTTACTGCGATATTTTTTCTTAAATAAAATGTCTTTAAAATCTGAGAATATGCAAAGAAATCAATATAAACATACGTCGATACATATCTGAGAAATGTCTCCTTATACATTTACTAGCATTATTAAAATGTGTTACGAACACATTTTAATAATGGCAGTGATGAATAGGATTTGTAGTTTGTGTTTTTCCATACAAATGAGTAATTGCGATTCAATATAATCCCGGAAGAAATCTTCAGGTGGAGGTACGAATGTCTAAAGAGTGTACCAGAGAATGCTGTCTTATGAAACTACTCGTTCGTTGAATAGTTGGTCGTATATTATGTTATATTCCAATTACTTTGTTGAAGCGGTCGTGTAGTTCAGCATGTTGTAGGTTGAGTGTTGTGTAAGTAGGTCTTCATTATTGTTGATGCTTGGAGCATTATAACTGAAAATGACTTCAACTGCATCCTTAACTCAAACTCCATACCGAATTCGTTGATCATCGCAGCACACCAGTCAAGAGCTTTAGTTAACAACAATGAACTAGTTTCTATCTGGTTGCACTAACACACGAAGGAAAGAACATTCACTTGAAGGTCACTTCACATAACTGGCAGGCTTCAATAGAGGCCTAAGTGGAAAACGTACTGCATTCACTTAAATACACTGTTCCTCTCATCACAGGAATCTCTCCCATACCTTATATCTCAGATTACACCATCAATTCAAGTCAAGAAGTG
Source organism: Typopeltis vanoorti (assembly GCF_054136105.1). Lineage (NCBI taxonomy): Eukaryota > Metazoa > Arthropoda > Arachnida > Uropygi > Thelyphonidae > Typopeltis > Typopeltis vanoorti. Next base: position 50,047,820 of record NC_143562.1, on the reverse strand, counting down.
ATCATTGTATCTTTAACAATATCCTCCTGTAAGACAAGAGGGTGTTGTTTTGTAGCTTTTTTTCAGGAGGGAAACAAACTACAAAATATGTAGCTTGTTTCCAGATTTTAATATAAAGGATCAATGAATTCAAAGAGAAGATACAACCCATGACTATGGTGAACCAGCCTGAATTACGAATTAAAATCACTACACCAGATATGTCGACAGACATGCATCAGGATCAAGAAAGCTTCTACTTCAATATCCCTCTTAGAAAACAGACTATCATACACCATCCATACAATCAATCTTAAAAAATAGTTAGATGAACCTTTTCGATATCTCAGCACACAAATATAAACTTATCGAACACTCCCGACAAATAGTTCTTCTCCTTTGAGCATAACGAAAATTCAACTATCATCTTAGTTATTCATTTGCAAGATTAAAGGTTTTCGGGAGACCCGAAATACTCTCATATTGGTAGGAACATGATTACTCGAATATTTTTTAATCGAATCAAGTAAGAAAGATCAATTTTGGAATCGATTTACCCACCTGATTATCGCACACACTATCATTACGCAATATCTTACCTGATTACACAGTGCTTAGTGTTTCTTCTTTTTCTGCTTACCTTTCTGTTTCTTCGTGTGCCATTCTAATTACTTTTCGACTCTTTCAAATTCCCTCGTTGCCTCTGATAGTTTATTTTATTCTTGATAATTTCCAAAGTAATTTAATTCATTATCGACATCCTCGTTAGTTTCCGAAATGGTGTGATTCACTGGGATAATTTCTTTCATTGAATTTCTATTATTCAGCATAGAATTTCTCTCTGTCTGCTGTTATACCGTCTTGTTAGTTTTTATGCCGCTTTAAGTGTTATTTTAATATTACAGAATTCCAACGAAATATCAGAAGCAATCATATACTAATAAAAGTAATTACTCTAAGAAAAACGCAATAAAGCAGATAAAAATCATCAGTTTCATAATAGTGATAATGAATACAAATTATATTATTAAAATACTATTTATTTACTTTTTTTTAAATAAAAAAGACGATCATGCGTAACCTCGTTTCATAGTGCAAAATGTGCCGATAGAATTTGCTAAAACCTATAGAATGGAATCTAATATTGAGATCTAAAAGTAATTTGAAGAATCCACATAATTTCTCATAAATTGATATTAGAATTAGGAATATGAGATATTGTCTGCTGTCTCAAGTATCCCTGTCTTTTCTACAATACATGCCAGATTAAAATTACGTTACGTTTCCTGCAAAAAAAATAGTTTAAATGGTGAAAGGCTACACACTGGGAGATGAAACTTAAAGGACTGTATCACTATCAACATAACGGGAATAAGTAAATTAACACAGAATAAGTAAATTAATATCAGTAAAGTAATGACAGGAATAAGTAAATTAATGGCGAAATAAGCATTTAATGATTTTAATTTATATATTCTTGTACCTCAAAGGAGTACAGGATAATTAGGTTTCCATCTTTACTATCCTATCTATCCTATGAGCTATTTTGCTTCTGCTTTTAAACTATATTTTTAAATCTCCAACATATTCAAATCTACATTTCGGTCTCTTAAGGCAGAATTTTTGCATCAGCATATTTAAGTATTAAGCTATATCCGGATATCAAACAGTTGTTTTTCTTAATAAGAAATAGCTGTTTTTCTAACCTTTCCACTCCCATTCTTTTTAAGCGACCATACCACCGGATATTAGCTCTGCTCACATATTCTTGAATGATGGACAATGTTAAGTTCTTTCCTAATTCGTTCGTTTTTAAAAGGATGCCGTCTTTGATTCCATCTGTTTGCTCCCCTAACTTTTGTCAGAATTCTAACATCCGTGGTGTCCATTATTTCAAAAATTGTTGTACTTTTCTCCAAAACACGTCAGTGAGTTAAATTAGTTTGAGTAATTAATGCAGTAGTTTGCATTGTGCCAGTTTAATAAATTATGTTTTATTTGATTTTGACAGTAAAATCAGTAATAAAAAGACTAAAACTATGAAAATAAGCAGGGGCATAGAACACTTGAGCTGCATTCTGAATGGAGAGTCTATAATCTATAGAACAAGTAACACTCTTATTTCAGTTATTTAGGGACAGTTTTAGTGAAGAAATATAGGTTCAGTGTGGAAATAGACAACCGGAACAAGCAAAGCTGGTATTGTGGGTAACCAACTTAAAAAAAAAAGTTATATGGAATAATAGAGAAATTAGTCAAAACAGCAAATTGCAGTATACCAAGCATTTTTCAAACCAGTTTTAAGTTATTAATCTGAGACGTGGGTTGGAAATAAAACAATTGATCAAAGAATAGAGGCCAGAAATACGAGGGTTTCTGAGAAAAATTAGGGAAGTGAACTGATGGCATCAATGGCAGAATCATATTAATAATTAATATATTAGAAAGGAAGCTGATATTATTAGCATTCAAAAATGTGTCAGCAGTGCTAATCTCAGATGGTATGGCCACTTAAACAGAATGGGTGAAGAAAGATTAGCAAACAGGTGTTTTTTTATGCAAAGATTGCGGGAAAGTAATCCAGACGAAGACCAAGGCATCGATGGAATAACAGTCTCGAGTGCCTTCGAAGCACGAAATGTTAGATATGACAATAACGGAGGACTCACAAGTACTAGACTAATTTGTAGGAAAATTGTGGACAGGAAATCAATAATAATGTAAAATGAATCATCTGGTGCTGTCATAGTAACTTGAACACCATTTGAGGGTACATGTCAGGAAATATATTATATTTATTATTATTATTATCGTATATAAATATAAATATGCAATACGAGATAAATTAAATCACTTACTAGCTAACCGAAAACAGCATATATATATAAACCCCGGAAAAAACAAAGCTAATTATTTAAAGTAAAGAGGTAATAGGCTTCATTTCGGCGATGTAAAACATTATTTAAATTAAGGGGATATTTAAACATGGGCTACACTCAAGGAATTAGTAACCCGAAAAAAGAAAACTCCAGCACAAAATTTTATTGCAAAAAGCTTCGGTCAAGACACAAACCAAGAGGAACTAGCAGACTCATTCAACCATGAGTCTGCTAGTTCCATCACACAACTCAAAAAAGACCAACTATCAACGATGAACAAAAAACTACCGACACAAAGTCAACAACAAACGATGTATTCTCCACACATAACAAAACAGGAACTGAAAGAAGCACTCCTAAAACTAAAACCAAAGACCACTCCAGGAATAGACAAAATAAGACTCACAGACCTTATAACACACTTTGATCAAATAAATACAATACTTTTGAAACTCGTGAACATAATATTCGACACAGGCATTATTCCACAACAACTAAAAACTGCAGTAATTACGCCAATATACAAATAGGGCAAAAGAAACGATACTCAGAACTACAGACCAATAGCTACACTACCAGTCATCTCAAAAATTCTAGAAAAAATAACACACACCAGACTACAGAACTATTTACAGAAGTACAACATCATCTCAAAAAACCAATACGGCTTTCAGAAAACAAAAAGCACCATTATTTCATTAGAAGACATCGCCGACACAATAAACAAAGCTCTCGACAAAAACAAGTACGCCGCCCTTATATTGCTGGACCTAACCAAAGCATTTGACACACTTGAACATGACATACTTCTCACCAAACTATACTCATTAGGTATAAGAGTAACACTGCATACATGGTTCAAGAACTACCTCTCAAACAGAACACAAGTAACAAAAATAGGTACATGTCAGAGTGGGAGTATACAAGTAAATCACGGTGTACCTCAAGGTGCCATATTATCACCCACTCTATTCAGCATATACATTAACGATGTTCATAACATATCCATAAGAAGTCAAATATTTCAATACGCAGATGACACTTCACTACTAGCAATCCACACAGACACACCTTTCTGCAAAGCACAACAAGACCTAAACGAAATCACAACATACTTCCACCAAAACGCAATTCTAATCAACGGCACCAAAACACAGATGTTGTTAATACACAACCCAAGAATCATACGCCCCGCATCACTATCGATACATTATCACACAATACCGCTGCATTGACAACAAAAATACCTGCTAATGTTCCGAAATCAAATCTGTAACACACGCAAAATACCTCGGTCTCTATATAGATTCCCACCTTAAATGGACAAAACATATAGAATACCTACACACCAAACTCCGGATCATCGCAGCAAAACTCTTCCAATTTAAAGACATTATTCCACCCACCATAAAAAAACTCCTATATCACGGTATCTGTGAATCCCTACTCTGATACGGAATAACAGTCTATACAAATACATCAAACAGCTACCTAACAAAATTAGAAACACTACACAGGAAAATCGTGTCAACAGTGATCTGGACACCTTATACGCAACAACCAATATCCGACAAGCACATGGCGATACACAGAATTCTGAGCATTAAAAACTTGAAACACTACATGACATTAACAAGGAATCACTTCAACATCATCTATCGAAACAACAGAGATACATATCGTATAACACGACCTACAACAACTCTGTCCATCCCCACACCCTTCAACAACTCATACGGTTCTTTTGTGAGATCACATCAGATACCCACGCAACTCAACAACCTACCAAGAAAGTTAAAACACGTAGATAGCTACAGAACATTAAAAACGAACTCTGGAAAATATACCAACAAAGTTAAGAAACCATTAACACTAATATACACATCATAAATCACTAGCATGCAATGCCTACATCCCATACATAAACAGTAGCAACAACACAAATAGTGAAAGCTAAATCCCACTCTCTTGATAAAAGCTAACCCAAGCTTCGAAGTAGGTGGGATTAACTTGCCTCACTCCTCTACAAGCTAGCCTTATAAGCAAATGCAGAAATTTTTATGTATAAAAATTATGTATAAAAAAATGTCCATATAATCATTCTTTCTCAAACTTAAAAATAAATAAATAAATAAATAAATAAATAAATAAATAAAATAAAAATAAAATAAAAAATTATACACAAAATTCTGTATAATCTTCATTGTTAATATTAGAAGAACAAGTGTTGTAAATTCATAATATAAAGGCAAAAAAGTATTATTAAAAATTTTAATTGAAATGTAGGAATTGCAGCACTTACTGCTGAACTCTGTAAAATTATAAGATGCAATTGCTCACAAGATGTTTATTGTATGTATAAATATTTTAGCAATTAACAAAATATATTTTTAAAAAATATTAAATCCCACATTGTTTTAAAACCGAATAAGAAACTCAAAGATCGGAATCAAAGAGTTTCATGCCGAATATAGTAAGTATAAACGTATCGGCGACTACCTAGCGTAAGCTAAAGCACGTAGTTCAAGTATGTAGTACAGGCTAAGGCAACTCGTTGCAAAGGTGGAGAAAGTGCCGATCGCTATTCTTAGTATTTTCCGTAATGTAAAACCCATCTCCTAGGAGATGTATGATGTTATACATTATGGCGGGAGGTCACTACCCAGACCGGTTTCGATCTTTATTTAGATCTCATCAGTGAGTTTCGCTATACTAAGGGTATAGCGAAAAGAACTTATATACTCTGCTATACGAGTTGTCAGAAAGGTGCACCCATAAATTATTTAAAGTAAAGACAAAGCACCATAATGTATAACATCATACATCTCCTAGCAGATGGGTTTTACATTGTGGAACATACTAAGAATAGCGATCAGAACTTTCTCTACTTTTGCAAAGAGTTGCCCTAGTTTGTACTACGTACTTGAACTACGTGCTTTAGCTTAAGCTAGTAGTCGCCAATACGTATATAGTTACTATATTCGGCATGAAACTCACTCTTTGATTCCGATCTTTGAGTTTCTTATTTGTTTTTAAAACAATGTTGGATTTAATATCCCCTTAATTTAAACAAAGCTAATTATATTCAAAAACCCTCAAACCCTACTCATAGAAACTAAATATCTCATTATGCGACACTCATCCTCCTATACACAAAGCGCCGATCATAAAACCAGAACCATCACACAGGTGAAAACAACACGTATCTCGGACTTCACTTCGATGCTGATCAAAGTTGGAATAGCCATATAAACTACCTACACAACATACTCAGGATAATAGCAAGCAAACTATACAGATTAAAAGACATTGCCCCAACCCCCATAAAAATACTAATCTATAAAGCATTAGGTGAAAACATTTTAAGATATGCAATCACATTATATGCGTTCTGTGCAGACTACAGACTTAACAGGTTACAACGGTTGCAAGGTAAAATGGTAAAACTGATATTATGGGAACAACTCACACTTATGCGATCAAATGGACAGAACACAAAATATTTAATGCGAAATACTTATGTTACTACACTGTCATGTTAATACATTACTGCAGCCCAACCTATAGAGTAGCCAGAACAACATATCAGATAACAACACTACATAACATATAAATACAATAATCACGACCGGAAAGCCACCCGAAACTTCTACATACCTGACACGATGAACAAACTGCCATTCGACGACAGAAACCTAGGGACCTACAGACAGCTGAAACTGGCCCTACATAGATATTATTACGGGACTGAACATTAAAAAAAAACTACTCTCTTCTCCTTTTCCCTTTCCCCTCCCTCTCTCTCTCTCTCTCTCTCATTCTCTCTCACACATATACACACACAGACAACCCTATAACAATCCCTCTCAAACACCATTACAAGGAGACAAACACACCGTATATCGAAATCCAATCCCCAATTGCAAAAATTTAAACCATGCACAAGCAGTAGTATTCCATGGGCACGTGTAATAGTAAAATCAAAACCGACTTGCGACGGGTATAGAAACAAAACAACGAAACCCCCGCCGACTATTAACTTCCTAAGATAAACTCTGAAAGCTTCGAGGAAGAAATCAGAAATGCCACCCAAAGAAACAAATAAATATTATAATCGACTTAGCAAAAAAGAGAATGATTGTAAATAATGATGTTATAAAAGTAGTAAATATACATTGTTAATATCATTATTTATGCAATTTAAATAAGATATTTACATAGCATTCTGTACAGAATATTTGTAGTAGTAAATATTATTATTTTAAATTTTAAAAAGTTTAAAATTTGTTAAGTTTTTATTTTAATTTTGAAAAAAAATCTTTATTTTTAAATTAAAAAAATTAAATCATTTCAATGTTAATATAATCGTAACTTTGATGTGACCTGTATCCAAACCTTAATGTCTTTGTAAGCTTTAACGTAATTTTAATAAATTTGTGTAATTTAAAAAAAAATATTATTTTTATTATTTATATCATTGATCTTCAAACATAATTAGAACTATGAAAAAAGTGAAACGAATCCACTCAGCATCTCCTGTTGCTAACAAAAACAAAAAAGAAAGAAAAAATATCAACTCTAAATATAAATTGTGAAATGAAATGAACTAAAAATTGAAATATAAACGTAAATTATACAATGCAGAAAAAAATGGTGTAATGAAATGTTTCCATAACCAATATGGTTAAAATGAGAAAGATCTCTGTTAGTACATTAAATGACTCATTGTAAATATGCATGTGAAAAAATGCAAAATACATCATTATTATTAATATTTATGCATATTTATAAAATATTATTTACTTAATATTCTATACTAAATATTTATACTAAATTGAAAATGTGATAATAGTACTTCAGCTGTATATATTGGTAAATATTCTGTAAACGTGATGAGGATAATAAACTTTGCCAAGTCAAAAAAATATATATATATATTATTTGACACCTTGAGGGAGTCGAACTACTCATCAAACGTGGGCACATACTGTACACCTCTCTCTCTCCACCACTCAATCATCCAACTGACTGCAATACATCAACGCCATCCATCGCTGAGTCCTATTAGTATTTCCGCAGGCATCACAGATATCCATGCCCACGGCGGGATTGGAACCCGCCGCTTTTGGATGGAGAGCGGATACGCTAACCGCACGGGCAGCCAGGTAGGTGGCTGAGTGGTTAGCGTATCGAAATATATATAATTCGTATCGAATTATATATAAATTCGTATCGAAACAAATATATCAGAGATATATTTGTTTGGACATTTTCAGATGGAGTAATTGTACTACGTGATGTGCACATTAGAATGGGAGATATTATCAAAACTGACATTCGTGTATTTACATATTTATATATATTTTTTTCTTTTGAAATCGCCAGCACATTTTTAGTATTTAAACTTTTAAGATTTAAGGTTTAAAAGAATATGGAGTTTAGGTATCGATTTTACGGTTTTCTAATTACGATCTGAAAAACAGTTGAATATGTGAAAGTTGAACAGTCGATATTAGTCTACAATATTTAATGTAATTTCCTGTTGGAAGTTTAAAATAATAGAAGATGCAAACTTTTAAATATTCTATAAAGTTTCCGTGATCAAAATTTTTATTAGTAATGCATGCTGCGAACTTTTAGGTTTTACCTTCTTCACCTTCTTTTTATTATTAACTGATACTTCGAAGGAATAATCGCTGTAAGCCACACTACATTACCTTAACCTCCATTCACGAACAATGCTATTTTCTACTTTGTTACGCATTTCTCTGCACGTTTTTATTCTACACTAATTTCCTGTATGTTCGTGGTTTAAAGATGATCTGACATATTACTAAACAAATTGCTGAGGATATATCTGATAGGTCATTCTATTTCTTATAAATATATGAACAGTACAGCTTACTCGATTATTCAATTTTCTTGTGTAGCTAACACACTTTTGTAATCTTCCAACCTGCTGCCCTCCTTATATAAATCACAATTCACATCCGTACTCTTATAACACTTAAGTAATGATAAAACATGCTGGATAATACAGATTTAAGATTAAAGACATGTTTCCAGTATACAAAGTTACTCTTCCTGAATTATTATAACCCTGTCCAACATGAAATGCATCAAAGTTAACTAAATAATCCTTTGATCAATATTTCGCTTATTAGGAGAATCCTTTTGGCAGAATTAGCGTGCTGTAAAAGTCCGATGATAGTTTAATTAAAACGTGTGTACATTAATTATCTAATTTAGCAGTTTAAGCATGTACATATTGAAGTAAATAAATAAATGAAACCTAAATAAAAAAAATAAATACATAAAATATTATGAGATGCATCCTTCTTTTTATTTATCTTTGACTTTTATGTATATTTAATTGAATATACACAACCATCTTAATTGGGCGTTGGAGTGAATTTCGTGGAGTGACATCGGCTTATTATTTTTTAGTACATGATTCACCAACTGTTCCTCTGAATGTCGGTATCAAATGATGACGTACGGGGGAAGGATTGGTCGGTGAATTGGAATGTCCCTTAGAAACGTATAATCTGAAAGACTTATTTCACAATAAGCGATTCATTGAGGGTCGATGGTTGATTAATTGTCTACCAAGGGAAATATTGCATATCATTTGTCATTTTTGCTCGAATATGGAATAAATGCCGGCTTTTAAAACGACAAATTTGCAGGTTACATTGCTCCAGTTGTAAAGGGATTGCAGGCTATCTGGCGTGATGCCATTTTCTCTCTTCCGATTTCCAGAGAAATGCTGGAGTATCCGGTGTATTCTTACTTTTATGCTGCTATTCTACTCACAGTAACTTATGCCCTCTGCTGTAACTTTACTTAAATAATATATACAAGTGATGACAGTATGCTTTATTACATTTCTTTATCTGATAAAACGATTTCAAACATTCTAGATATTCATAATCGACGTACATAACACTTGATATCTGTCACAATTAAAACATAAACATTAGAAACCTTCCACAGTAAATACAATAAATAATATACACTAGACCGTACAGATGGAAACCGAAAGTGTCATTTATTTGACGTTTCAAAGATAAGTATGTAGGAAACATATTCTGTAGTTAATTGCCGCTAGTCTATGAAAAGAGTGATAGACTTTTTTTCCTTATATATTTCTTCCATTGTTACCAGAACATTGTCAAGGGAACTAACAGAAGATTGCTTTGATAGCATTCCAACGGATATGAGTTACTGAATGTGTTTGCTTACTTGTGCCCGCTAATAGCAGATTCAACTTGAGAACACACACAGTTGGAGAATTTCATCTATTACACTTCCCTATGTAATACTCAGCTCTTGCAGTAAGAGCGTTTTAATTCTACGAATAACTTACATACCTGTCATTTTCTACCACAAACCCATTTTTTTTCAAATTGCCTCTTTCAAAAGAACACCAAAATGTATGTTCCTTTTAAAGAGTAAAATTCCAAATTTTGTTTCCTTCTAAAATGTAATTAAGATTTCTAGGATGTAAAATCTTGGACGTAATTTCTTCTCTACTTTTACTTTTCTACCTTTGATTTCTTGTACCTATCTCCCACTTCCTCTAGATGGTTTCATAGCAAAGCTATAAAAAAAGTTCTTATAATTATAAGAACTTTTTTTATAAAAATATAAAAATATATTTATTAAATATAAGTAATAATAATAATAATAATAATAATAATAATAATTTGTAATACAATAAGATATTTTAGACGATTACCTTTATTTTGATTATAACTTATTTTCTTTGTCCATATTAATATATAATGAACTTAAAAATTATATAGATTTCCGACATATTCTAAAAGAAGTTCATTTATTGTTGGGTTTAGCTCACTAATGTAATATAAAACTTATAATGGAATTGCTACTTTGCGCATTGTTCCTTACGATTTTTAATCAGAATACCTCATACTTGTGTTTGTTTATTTAAAGAAAGAGTGCGGGAATGATAAAGATTGCAATATAATTCAAGTAAGTTATATAACATTTATATATTCATTATTTTGTTCATGATTACTATTTTTAATATCTGTATTTGCTTCTCACCAAGAAAAAGGAATAGATTTTATGATATTTCAACTTGAAATAAAATATTTCAACATTTAAGTGAATTTTCACATCGATTCTTCTCGTTTACTATTAGCTGACAGTTGAAAGTTGTTATTTCATCTATCTATATATGAGCAAATATTAAAGATGGTTTCAAGAGAATGTTAGATAAGTAAACTAAATAAACAAAATTATGTACAGCAATCCCTCGCATTGTCCGGGTAATCGGTTCCACCGATATCCCGGACTGTTTGAAATCCGACTAATCGAAGAACTAAATACATACAAAAAAAATGATAATTGGTTCCAAAAAAAAAAAAAAAAATTCTCCCTGTTTTTCAATAAATAAAACGAGATTAATAAATTCAAATGTCTTTATGAAAAATAATTAAACAAAAAATACGTTTTCGTAATTAATATTTTATTCTATAAAAATTGCAATATCGATGTCTGCACCTTTTTCTTCTTTTTTTTTTCTTTCTCTTCATACATTTCTTTGTAGCAACGAATTGCATTGTTCATCGTTCGGCGAATTGTAAGGCTACGTTCAATATTGGGATCCACTTCCATGATATGCTCTGAGAGGGTTTCAACCATTCTAATAATTTTTGATACTGTAGTTGTTCAGTTGTTAATTCTCGTGCAGGCACTTCAACACAGTCATCGTTGTCTAAGTTGTCCTCCCGCTCTTCATAAACTCCTTGTTCATCCATGTTAATAAGTGTTTCATTATCCAGTTCATTAGAGTTCGATTCAATGCACTCGATTACGTTGACGGAATCTAACTCTTTGAAACCAAATTGCTGTCCAATTTCCACTATGTGATTAGTGGCTTCAGCAAAATGAGTTTCAAAACCAATGAAATCAATTGCGCAATGTGGTATGATATGTTTCCCTACTGCTCTCCCGTTAATTCATGCCATGCTTCGCCTATATTTTCGATGACGTTTTTGATGTTGTAGCTCTTCCAAAATTCCCTTAAAGTAGGCGCATATTTCTCCTGCTGTAGCTTTTATGGCTTGAGAAAAAGTGCGGCGCAAATAATTGGCCATTTCGCAATGACACCGTGATCTATTGGTTGGATCATCGACGTCGTATTTGATGGAAGAAAAGTTATTTGTACATTTTCATTTAAATCACAAAGACCAGTCGGAATACCGGGCGCATTATCAAAGATCAATAAAATCTTAAAATCTAATCCCTTTTCTCTGCAATAACGTTCTGTTGTAGGGCAAAAATAGTTGGTGAATCCATCTTCAAATAAAACTCTTGTGACCCATGCTTTCTTATTTGAACGCCACAACGCTGGGAGATTATTTTTTTGATACATTTTAAAGAGCTCTAGGATTTGCTGCAGGGTACACAAGCATCGATTTTAATTCGAAATCCCCTGCGTATTTCCTCCGAAAAACAGTGTGAGACGGTCTTTTGAAATTTTATATCCAGGGCATGACTTTTCATTGGATGTTATAAAACTGTGTGATGGCAACTTTCTCCAGAATAATCCCGTTTCATCAACGTTAAATATTTGTTCATCTTTGTAGCCACCTTTTTGCATGATTTCACTTCGGATATCTTAAAGCAGCCTCTTGATGTGCACTGGCAGATTCGCCAAATTGTGAATACCAGTTCGTTGCTTAAAACGAAAAAAACACCCACGACTTGCCCTAACATTTTCACTAGTTCCCTCAACTTCGTTTTCTATATCATCAATAGTCTTCAAGTCATTACCAAGACTTAATGCTTGGACTTTAATTTCCATTTGACTAAGCAGAACTCGCTTTTGAGTTAAGTCTTCGATCCATATGGATAATAGCCGCTCCAGATTTATCATTCGTTTGCTTCTGGTTTTAGTCCCTATTTGTGATAAATATAATAATATGCGATTTGTATTGATCTTTTTTTTTGATAAGTTTTCGAACTGATGTCCTCTCCATTCCTTTTTCACGGCCTATTTTAGCAACGGATGTATCTTCTTCATGAAGCTTGATTTTATATCGAGCTTTTGTTCCAAAGTGAGCCATTTACGTTTTTTGGGGACAGAATCACTTTCACGTTTTCTTTTTGTACTCATTATGTTGTTGTTTTTTTAAGTGGGATTAAAATTTAATTATTACAAATCAACTTTACTGTAGATTTTCACATAAAAAACTGATAGACATAGAAGTTAATTCAACATTAAAGTTCACAAACGTCCACTGCTTACTCATACTATACATAGCTTACACATTAAGACGTTGAACATAATGCCGCGTTTACATTCTCGCCCAGTCTAAGTACATACATATACAACGAAGAACTCCTGAAAAAATTGAAATATAGTATCGCATAACATTAAAACCGTATAAAAATAAACCGCACAAAAAGAGACTTGACTGTATAAAGGGAAAAAACGGAACATTTTTGTATAAAAATAATAATTTTGTGTACTAATTTTTTAGGATTTAAAACCGGGTCTGAATGATGTCCAACTTAGTTCTTTGTGTTATAAATGATGTTGCACTCCTAAACACATCTAGTTCAAGTTTCAAGGTTTCATCAACTAAATTGAATAACAGCTGTAACAACTCTGCCATGAAAATAAGCAATAGCAAGACCAAAATTTTAAAAATAGACAAACCATATAAAACTGAGCTGCATTCTCAATGAAGAGTCTACAGACCAATAACACATTTCAGCTATTTAGGCACAGTTTTAGTGAAGATAGCAAGTTAAATTCTGAAATAGACAAACAGAACAAGCAAAGCTGCTACAGTGGGTGGCCAACTGAATAGATGAATATGGAATAAGAGAGAAATTAGTATAAACAGCGAAATAGCAACACACAAGACCGTGTTCAAACCAGTTTGAAGTTATGGATCTGAGATTTAAGTTAGAAATAAAGCACTTAATGAAGGATCACAGATATGAGGATTCTGATAAATACGGCAGTGACCCGAAGGCATCAATGGCAGATTCATAAATGAAGATATTATGAGGGAAATTAACATTACTAGTATTCAAGAATGTGTCAGCAGTTCTAATATAAGGATATGGACACTTAAACAGAATGAGTAAAGAAAGTGTAGCAAAGCATGTGTTTGATGCAAAGATGGCAGAAACGATACCCAAAGGAAGACCAAGATTTTGGTGGGATGACCGTAACGAGTGCAAAAAATGTTATATATATATATATATATATATGACGATATATATCATAAGAATATCATATAGTGCTCATAAGTAATAGACTGATTTGGAGAAAAATTGTGGATAGGAGATTAAGAAGAATGTAAACTTAATCATGTAATGCTGTCATAGTAGCTTGAACAACCCTTGAGGGTACATATCAGGAAAGAAATTTATTATTATTATTATTATTATTATTATTATTATTATTATTATTATTATTATTATTATTATTATTATTGTCTTTGATATATATGTTTCGACATTTTCAGATGGAGTAGTTGTACTACTGTGTGTATATTCTTGTGGTTATGCATTTATAAATTTGGTTTAGATGCTTATTAATAGTTTTCGACGAGTAGCCATTACTTGTGAAGGTTCTTTGTAGATATTGTAGTTCATCACTATCCTGCACAGAAAGTGCGTATCATCTCAACTCTAGCGCATCGTGCCAGATCTGTACTGTCAGATGATGAAAAGCTAAAAAAATGAACTACAACATCTACAAAGAATCTTCACAAATAATGGCTACTCGTCGAAAACTATTAATAAGCATCTATACTGCCGCCATCAACCCAACTCAGAAACACAAAACAACCCCAAAGGTTATATCTCCTTACCATACATCAGCTCGCTCTCCACGAAACTAAGAAGAATTTTACGAAAGTTCAACATAAAAACCTGCTTCTCTATTCTTCCTAAACTAAGATCGCTTTTAAGCAAATACAAACAAGCTCACAACGTCTACAGTTCCCAGGAGTGTACAAAATCACGTGTGACTGCCGGAAACAATACAATGGCCAAACTGAAAAATCCATCCTCCTACGTCTGGAAGAACGCCAGCGAGACATTGCCTACAAAAGAACTAGAGAAAGTGCCCCTGTCAAGCCAGGTACTGTTTTCAGTAAACACAAATGTTGAAGGCCGTCAACATGAGATAAACTGGACAACAACTTCAAACCTTCATATATGCCATGACGAGGTAGAACGCCGCATTGTCGAATCTAAAGAAATTGTTAGACCCTCATCATATAAATAATAACCTTAGCTATAATCAATCGGATTCTTTCAGCTCTGCTATCTGATATGCACACTCGTGAAGCCAGACGCACGCAGATGCCCAACAATAGAACTTTAACACGGACTGTAGCTACAGATCAAAGCTAACTGAATTTTATAATAGTCGTTTTTATAGTGATACAATGTTTCCTATAGTGTTTTTTATTTTATATATATATATATATATATATATATATATATATATAAAGATTTATATAAGTACATTTTATTAATAATATAATTGCATATTTAAGGTATTTATAATAATTTTTAAATTAAAATATCAAATAATAATAATAATAATAATAATAATAATAATAATAATAATAATAATAATAATAATAATAATAATAATACGACGACGAATAGCTGTGTAAGCAGCTTCGATTAATCTTTTCATATTTCAGTGTTGATGTAATTTATATGAATTGGATATAGTTTCGTTAATAAAACAGTAATTGAAACAGTAATTAAAACAATACTGCATAATTTGACGTTTTCTGAGTTAGGATTCATTAACTATAAAACAAAATATCTTGTAGCTTGTAATATCTAATCAGAAAGAGTATTATTATAAGTACGCAACAATAATTGTTACATGTGGGTTGAATTGTACCAGTGGCCATGATCAAACGTCAAGCGACCTTGACGTTTGATTGCAAAAACATTTTTCTGGGAAATACGCAAAGCATAACAATTGGAACAAGTGATACAATATTTATTCAGAAATCTTAGAACCACGCACTTAAACTTCCTTTTTAAAAAACATGTTGGAACTGCACGCAACCTAAAGGAAGGAGCGTTATTCTAAGAGTATAAATTGCTATCTTGTGTGAAAAAAAAAAGCAAGTGATCCAAGGAAAAAAATTTGTCTTATATCGTCATCAACTACATTCATAAGTCTTGTTTGAACAGAATGATATAGCCATGTATAGGATGATGTAAGATAGCAAAACTCACTGAAAACATTTTGTATGCTACTTTCACGGCATCCTTATTCGCCTTGAATCAAGTCAACGTTGAAGATTTCTTTTGTGGTCCCTTATAAAAAAAAAAAAAAAAAAAAAAAAAAAAAGTTTGAGCTGCACTCAACCTAAAGGAAGTGAGGGAGGACTTATTCGGAGAGTATAAAAGATGTGGTAGTCGGGAGGATCAATCTCACAGAAATCAGCAGCTATCGATAAGGTAACACTAACTTTGTCATAATGAAGTTCAAAGGGAGCGCTTTCCTCTTACTGATCTTGGGGTTTTCTCTCGTATCGGCCAATGAAGAAAGTAAAGGAAAGGATTGTTGCCAAAAAAGTAAGTGAGATATTATTAAATTATAAGTTTCAATGTTAAAGATTATAAATTTAGGAAAGTTATTAGTAGGGGAATATTTGTTATAATTATATATTCTTCTTAGTGCTTATAATAATTGTCCCAAGGCAGGTGTTTATATGTAAATATGTTTATGTGTAAATAACACCAACTGCAATCATTTTTTTTAACTTTAATTATTGAATAAAACAATATTAACAGAAAATCGATTCCATTATTTGGAGGAAGACTGTCTTTATATCATTTGAAACACGAGTTCTGTATTGTATTTATAAATCATTGTATACGTTATTAATATATTTTTGGCAAGGACTACTAAATTGGACACTCATTAAAACCAAAATGAAAATATAGTTTTCGTACAGCCTAAACAATAAATTCAATCTTATTCAGAATAAGCATTTAATAATAAAAAATGTCATAACATCGAGTAAGCATAAACCAATTATGCATATTCTCTAAGTATATCAGTAATTGTATTAAGACTGTCAGTTTCATTACCAAATTATTAATATTTATAGTTATTTTATATGATTATCAATTGATTTTATTGTATGTTTTAAATCTAACAAATCATTGGAAGAGCTTTGTATGATCAATGCGATCACTCTGCTTTAATATTGAATTTTGATTAAATTCTAAATGATCAAAAACAATATTTACATTCTCGTGTTATTGTCATGTAATGTCACTTTAGATAACAGTTGCCTACTAAGACACAAGAGGCTAACACCAAGTGACCGAGTTATCTTCCTGAAGGGTCGTATGGAAATCTTTCGTCACCGGAATTTGGAGATATCCATTCACCTAGGTAAGTTATCAAAACGGTGAACCTTGATGACGTAAGTGCGTGCAGTTGGTATTTTCTGTCATTCAACGGCAGAATAAAACAACTTTCAATGTACAAGCTGAAACGACGCACGCCGAAGGATTTTCAACACGTAGGGTAATCAGCGCTACCAGCAATATAAGAGATTTTCGAAACAGAACACGTGACCTGTTGAACCAACCACTGGGAGTTCTGCGTAACAGGAAGAAAGATTGATTACAATTCCCTAGCGCGAATGTCGCATAATGAGAGATGTTCTTAATGAATATCTTGTTGGGAATGAAGTAACTTCAATTATTAAAAACATCAACTTGGAAAATAAAAGCAAATTATAAACGTAAGCAGGTTATAAGAGAAATTCATTCAGAGGCCTAATTTTTTCACTAAAGCAAACACCACTTGTTCTCAATTTTCGCTTTCTTTTTCTTGTTAACTTCATTAATCTAGGCGAGATGGTCTGTTTCGGTATCAGACGAGTATGCAGCGCTGGCGGCCACTGTTTCTTCGTCTTTTCTTGCCTGTAATTAGCATCCTTCATATTGCATTTCTGTTGTCCTCCTTAATATCGCATTCCTTCTAGATTATTTTTCAAGAGGCTAATTAAAGGTTTTTAAAATTAGGGTTAATAAAAAAATACAAATTACTAAGAATTATTTCTGTTGTTTTCATAACTAGTATCTAGTTTATATCTTTTGCAATCTCCCTTCATTTCGCTTTTTTATCTAGTCTTGCATAAGTTTCTTTTTCTCATATATTTCATGTATGTTTCAGGGATTCTTTGCTTAGTTACTTCTTTTACTGTCCTTGCCTTTATCGTAATGTTACTTACGATAAAATATTTTGCAATGTTAATGCACTTTTAGAGACTATTCATGCTGCTAATATTTTGCTGATAATCTGTTTATTATAGAGAATTTATTCTTGAATTTCTTCATTTCTTCATTTGAATTTCTTCATTCTTTTTGTTTACTTATTTTTTCACAATTTACTATAATTTCTACACCATCATCATCATAACACTAATTACGGGTATACACCATATCGGTCTGTTGCGGTCTGATTGTCCATCCGATATCTTTTTTTGAGGTCTACCCTGCCTTCTCTTTCCAATTGGCTTATATTTTAGTATTAGTTTAGGATTTCGGGTGTTGACCATTCGGTTTACATGTTCAATCCATTTTTGTTTATAATTGTTTAGTTTTTCTTCCATTGATTTTGTTTTTAGTTCTATTAAAATGTCTTCGTTCCTTTTTTGATCTAATAATGTGTATTTTGCAGTTCTTTTTATAAATCTCATTTCACTTGTTTTAATTTTTTGTTTATCTTCTTTGTTTGTAGTTTATCTTGTTTGTTTGTAGTTTGAATGTAGCTGAATACGTTTGTTTCAGCTGTTCAACTGAACAGCTGAAACAAACGTATTCAGCTAGATTCCCATTAATCTAATGTAATCTCAAATTTTTTTCTTATTTATTTCCAGATTTGATATTCTATCTTCGTTAATATTGAGCTATTTTGTGGGTTGAGTGCTCAGTCCTTTTCATTTCGGATGCTGATTCAATTTATTGGTTGCAGTAACTTAATTCATTCTTGGTTTCTCATATGCAAACTGCAGCAAAGAGAGTTGCTGTAGAACTTTACCGCCCTTTCTTGGAATGACCTGGACATGAAACTATACTGCTCGATAAACCTTTCTGAATTTCTCGCTTGAAAGTCAGGTAGACAATCACATAGAATGCGATAATGAATTTCTTTCTGGAACTGTTTTTCTTCCAATAGGCCACCAGAGGACACCAATGATCGAGAGACATGGCAAATTACATATAAAGAAATATATATATATATATATATATATATATATATATATATATATATATATATATATATATATATATATATATATATATATATATATATATATATATATATATATTTAAAATTAAGTTTTATTTTTACTCTCGGAATACCAAGAAACGGGCAAACTTTCATAACAGATTCGAATCACTTTAAATAATTTTAGCACTGATAAAGTCAAATTAAAAGCGAAATTCAGATAATTAGTAGCTCTAGGTATTTTGTAAAAGGTTTAGGAACTTCTAATTAATATTGATAAATAAATCTTTCCCATTTAAGTTAATTTATTTTTCTTGAAATGCATTTAATCTGATGATCTTTACTAATGTTCTTTCGAAAGTGTGCTTTATTTTTTTTTAATTTTTACAGTGGTGGACAAAATGGACAAAATGTTAAGATTGTGAAGTAAAGGACAAAGAGGCAAGAAGAATTATTACTATTTAAACCAATGTTTTAATTTATTAATGTATTTGCATCATGTATTACAAGGGTGCATGACTTAAACTACATATCTTCTTTTTCCGAACAAGCTCAACCATTTACTCAAAAACACAACACAAAACATTTTTATTTTAAAGCTCAATATCATATCAATGAATATCAATGGTTTAAGTATCAATAAACATCCATTCAAACAAATTATATATTTATGGTTTAAGAATATGAGGTGAAAACCGCTATCTACTGTAATCTGCTTCCCCTTCGATACTACAGGGTGATCCAAAAGTCGCGCACATAAACGTTGAAGCTAATCTGCATCGAATTTCTTCATTAATTATTCATTTTGCCGATAGATGGCACCCAAGGAATATGAGGGAAGCAAATTGGCAATTTCCCCGGAGCAAGGAGCTGGTATTCTGGAATATGATGTTGACTGTCAATTTTACACAAATATTGTGGGGGATTTCGACGGAAGTATCCCAAAACTGTTGTTCATCAACATTGCACAATTACGAAATTAACAGAAACTGTATCAGTCGCAGACAAACAACGTCACGGAAAACAGACTTTTACTTGTGCTAAAGTGACTGCGGTACCCGACGTATTGCAGCATTTACCTTCAAAGACTCTTAGAAAACTCTCTGCACAGACAGGTATGTCATATGGCAGTATTTGAAGAGTCATTATACAAGTAAAACTTCATTCACTCAATTCAAAAATTGAAGCCACTGGATAAGGAAAAACGTCGTGTGTACTGCATGTGGTTTCCATCATTTGTTGAGGAAAATGGAGTTCACACAAGCTGAAAACAATGTTTTCGTCAGTGATGAAATGTGTTCCACTTAAGTGGATAATAGCTAAAATTATAGAATTTGTAATCAAAAAATACTCATGTTTTCCACGACACGACGACCTTGCATTACCTGAAAATTAAAGTGTGCTATGTAGTATCATACTTTCGAAATGTCGGACCCATTTTCTTTGTGGCGATATTGAACCGTGCACTGTACCAAATGTCATCACCCACCTTAAAATGTAGTTTTACTTGAAGAACGTGATTGATGTTTTCAGAAGAAAGGTGACACTTATCACGCATCAAATGAAACAATTCAATTTTTGTAAGAGTTTTTGATGATAGACTGATTTCTCAAGGACTTTGGTCACCACGGTCTCCAGATTTATTCCCCCAAGATTTCTTCGTGTGTCGTTACCTGAAAGGTAACCACATATTTGGATATGGCCTCTGATGGGTTTGTTTGTTATTTCCAATGAAAAGTCCGAATCTCATTCTTTGACTAGAGAGTGAGAATTTAGATATATTAATAATTTTTGAATTAACACTTTCATTTCCAATGAAAAACAAATATTACTTTTCTCACTTCTTTAGAGCTTTTCTAACAAATTTTATCATATCTACGATTAAGTATATACTTGTTAGAATTTCCTATATGGACCCTTCTTCTACTGCAAAACCTACGTCCAGAACCAAGATACATCATCATGCCTTTATGTAATATAAAATATGATCTGCAGAAACTTTTTCTCCTGCTAAAGCGAAAGTCATGGTTTTCTGGTCCATCGCATTACGTTATATGATTTATGTTCTGACTTTCCTCAGTGTGCTGATTAAACTATGATAACATCAAACAATACAAAGTGAACTTCGTTTCCACCGAATTTGGAACTAACGACCAAGTAGTCTCATTAGCCTTATTTGTTTCGGCGATAAATCCAAAACAACTAGTTAATCTGATATAGATTATAAATTTCTACAGAAATTAATCATTTGATTTATTTGTAAACACTGTGATTAATTTCAACAAGATTTCCAACATCAAATTCTTTAATTACATTTCGTAATGTTATTCATAACGAAATTGTTTTTAAGGCTTTTAACAATTAGATTTATTTGATATGTAGTGTTTATTTGTATTAACAGAAGCATGAACTTTACAAGAAGTATTACAAGGACTGTTGTAATGAGCACTGGAAATTTGACCCTGATATAAAAAAGAAGGACGCAAATGAGAGAATGCAGGCGTTCAGAAATACGGTAAGATAATTTCTTATTATAGCGACAAGATATTATTTCTCGTTATAATTTTTTAGTCTATAAGTTTCTATTATTATAGAAAAATTATAGACTTACTTCTGAAAAAATTCTGATGTGGTACATAGGTAATGTGTTACACAAACACATGTCTGGATCACATCCATAGTCGAATTACCTATCATACTGGAAAAATTTTGCCTTACAATAATGTTCTGTGATGAAATGAATTTTTGCAAATTTGAAAGCATAAATGATTGCTGAACTAAAAGCATATTTGTTTGCTATTTACAGTGGTGCCCAGAAGCTAGCAACGATCTACATTACCTACATATAAAAATATATTCTAGCATACTAATACTTTGCTAGCATACTAATAAATCATACTACACAAAAATGTTTATATATTTTGTAAAAATTAAATTACAATACTTAGTAATAATATTTTGGTTTACAGATCAAGTGTTGATCAATTTTATTAACTTAACCAGCTAGTTTTGCCAAACTTTAACTGTTGGCGTCTTTAGGGCACTTACATATAGGCTGAAACAATCTCATAATTACGTGTAACTATAAAACTGACAAGAATAACTCTAAAAAACTGATTAGAATAATTACAAATAAAATAGTATCGAACGTGCGTGAAACACGTATCGCGTGTACAAGATTAGTTAGCTGTTGCTAAGGAACTTTCTGCAGTTTGTATTAAAGTTCATTTCTTTTGTTTTTAAAGATTTGATGAGGGTTTTGCATATCTCTGGGAGTATTAGGCCTTGATTTCTGTTAACGTGTTATAGTTACACATTTCTGTTTTATAGTTACACATAATTGTGAGATTGTTTCAGCCTATATGTAAGTGTCCTGAAGACGCCAACAGTTAACATTTGGCGAAACTAGTTGGTTAAGTTAATAAAATTGATCAACACTTGATCTGTAAACCAAAATATTATTACTAATTCTCAGGATCAAGAAAATAAACCTTCATTTTAAACTACAATATATTTTTGGCAAAATTTACACATTTTCTAAGGATGTAGTTAAGTAATTAATGCACAGTGTTTATAGAAAACTGTGCGAAGAGACATTTCAGAATGGAATATGTCTATTTGAGTAAAGAATATGTCCAATAGAGCTCTGAAAATGTCGTACCATACTAAACACCAAGGAAAGCAGCAGTTCCTGAAGTAAACTGGCCCACTCCTCTTCAGAGCAAGGATAAGGCCTTGTTTATTTTAAAATAAACAAGGCCTTATCCTTGCTTATTTTAAAATAAGGTTTATTTTAAAAGGAAGAACCACGAGAATCAGTGGTTCTTCCTTTTGCATCCAAAACGTGTCCTATTGGGATGAGATCAGGAGACCTTGCTGGTCACTCGATTCGATTAATATCCTGTGTTCTCAGAAGTATCTCCATTTCTCTGAACAATGTGGTGTGGCATTGTCATCCATAAAATGAAGTCTTCTACAGCGGAACAATCGAAAATGACTCTGAAGAACTTCGTTGCAATATCGTTCACCAGTAATAGTTCCTTTTTCCCACACTTATAGCTCGGTGCGTCCATTAAGAATAATGCTTCCCACACCGCAACTGCCGCACCACCATATCTTTCCCTTTCAAGAAAATTCTCGCGAGGGCAACCATTCACGCATCATTATGTGTCGTTTAGAATCGGAGGAAAGACAAAAAGGAATCGAGAGTACCTTTTTGTCTTTCCAATTTTTATGTATACAGCGCCACTGAAAACGTACTCTACGATGAGCTGTGGATTTTAAAGGGATCTAGACTACAGGCCTTCGGGCGATTGGGACTACTTGTTGCAGACGTCTTGCCACAGTCTGTCGAGATATTTACATACCTGTGTTTCACTGCAGCTGACTAGCAAGCCGACAAGGCGCGTGCGTCGATTACGAATGCAACCTCTTAGAAACGTCTGAAGCATATTCCATTGGTTTGAAACTCTGCTAAGTGAGATTTAAAACTCTATGGCAATATCAGTAATTCTGCAGCCTTCTTAAAGCTTTCAATAATTCCTCCCCACGTGGAATCATATAGATAATGTCTTTGAGATTACATTAAAAGATATTCAAGTTTGCAACTTTATTCTTTAACGAAATGTGTTTCCTTCGAACATAGTTCGCTGCGCAGCTTCTTGCCTTTTATTTTGTTTAGCGCTACTAGGTGATTGCTTTGCGCGAAATTCGAAAAATTTAATGTGTACCAGCTTTCTACTCGAAATCGTCAATTATACAAATTTTCAACAAGCTGGTTAGTCTGAATTTCGATTCTAATCTTCAGAAATAGTGTAAGTCCTTAGGATACAAGTGTATAATAGTTCCCCTCAAGTTGACTCCCTTTTTCGCTAAGCAGCAGCTCTGATCTCATTGGCAAAGACTTCTGCATTTTGAAAGCAAAACCTTCTCTCATAGAATTGTTTTTCTGGTACTATCTTTTCCACATCTGACAATCATCCTCAAATTTTTCAACTCTCAGATGCTTGATACCATTGTCATTGTCGTCGTCCGGTAGCAGATTCTAGTAAGAGGGTAGCAGCAGATAAGCAGCTCTTCTCCATTACTCTCTGTCTGTCGCTTCCATCATTCTTAAACCAGTCCATTCTACGATGTCATTAAACCACTCTCTAGTTGGTCTTCCACGTCTTCTCTTCCCCTCAACTTTCCCTTGTAATATAGTTCTTGTCAGGTGTCCCGAAGAACCTCTCAGAAGATGTCCTGCAAATCTGGTCTTTCTTTGCATAATATTCTTTAGTAGTATTCTTTCCATCCCAACTCGTCTTAAAACTTCTTGATTTGATTTTCTTTCTGTATAGCTAATCCTTTCCATCTTTCTATGACACCACATTTCGAATGCATTAATTCTTTCCATATCTCCCTTTCTGAGTGTCCATGACTTACTTCCATAACTTGCAATACTCCAAATTGTTGCTTTAACTATTCCAATTCTAACACCTATTTTAGTGTTCTTGTTTATTAAAATTCTCTTCATTTCCATAAATGTCGATTTAGCTTTGCCTATTATATTTCTAATGTTCAATGCTCAAGTTCCTTTCTCTGAGATCCAGCTACCTATATATTTAAATCTTTCCATTTCTTCTAAAATCTTTCCTGCACATCTTATTTTTACATTATCTCCTATTTTTCTACCCATTATCATTATCTTGGTCTTTTTTGTGTTAATTCTTAGTCCATACTCTTTACAAGAGTTTTCAATTAATAATTTGTTGTAACCCATTTTCACTTTCTGCCATCACCACTACATCATCCGCATATCTTAAGTTATTAATGATTCTTCCGTTTATTTTTATTCCTTCTTCTACATCCTCAAGTGCCTCTCTAAACATTTGTTCACTATAAAAGTTAAGCAATAATGGTGATAATTTGCATCCTTGTCTGACTCCCCTTTCCACCGGGAATTCTCCTGTTTCCTCTCCATTTACACATTCCGACGCTATTTGTGACCAATATAATCTCTTTAAAATTTCTAAGTCATAAGAGTCAATATCAATATTTTCTAGAATGTCAAAAAGCCTTTCATGTTTCACTGTATCAAATGCCTTTTCAAAATCTAGAAATCCCCATAACAACTTTCCACCATGGTTAGTGTTTTCTCCCGAATAATTCTTAGACAAGTTATAGCCGCTCTAGTTGGTTCTGAATCCAAACTGTTCCTCATTCATTTCTTTTTCTATTTTATTCGTAATTCTCTCTAAAATTATTTTAACCAGAATACCATTACTGATATTAGTCTTCCCTAATTTTTAATTTTAAAAGAACCAGCTGTTTGCGATTATGCTCATTTTGTTTCCTTTCTCTTCTTTGGCTAACAGTTGTCTCACATCACCAATTATTTCTAAAAAAATGTTTGAATACATATCAGTTTAGTTTAGTTAAGTTTAGTACATAACATTTGTTATCATACTACGTTTCCACACTGGTATATGAAAAGTAGAATGGTTGTATTTTTTGTTTTTTTTTTCATTTCAGGGCGAAAAAATAAAAGCATGTACAAAGGTAAGAATTATTTTCAAATATTATTGTTCGTAAAATGTATGTTATGAGGAATGTCATTATTTTAAGAATTACACTGCGGTTATTATTTATACTATTACTATTACTACACATACCAGCCACTATATTAGAAGCTTTTATTTATTAACGAGTTGAACGTATACGAATGCGACTGCCAATACGGTTCCTCTTCCATTCCCTGTTAAAATCCATAGTACAGTGAGATATGGTCAGGAACATCCTTTATTGAATGCTTCGGTCAATTGCTGTACACATAAGAAGTCCTGTTTGTACAAACCTTCTCGAACGACGGTGATGTTTTCCCTGACAGACTGCTTATAAGACCACAGTTTGGCCTCGTAGATAAGCAGTGTGGGTTATTATTTCCACTGATTAAACATCGGGGATTTCTCATCTATTGAGAAACCAGTCTGCTTTTCGCTTTCAAAGTGGTGGCTCCGGTCAGATGAGCAAGAAGCCTTTTATCATACTCCAAAAGATCCTTTGTTTTCCCAATTGTGACACACTCTATTGACGATTACTGACCAGCTGCATTCTTAAACAGTTCCCAACAACACATGGTGACGCACATGACCGAGCATTTTGCATATATGCTCATAAGTGAGTGAGTACTATACAATATAGTATTTTGTATATTTGAAATTAAGCAAGCACATGCTAATTGTAGTTTAGCAGGTATTTCGAATACGAATAGACAAAAGTTATTCAAAAATATTTCCCTAAAGGATTATTTAATCTCAAAATATGAAATATTAATTGAGTGGCCATTTTGATGAAAGTTATCAACCTGGTGTGTGTGTGTAAATGGTACCTCTTCACTGTATGAAGGAACTCAGGTGAGTGTGAGGAGGAGGGTACAGAGCTGTTGCGCAAGCTGAATATGAATTCAGCAATAGGCTCTGAGTGTATATCAGTGCGGATGCTAAACTAGCGTTCAGCGGAACTGGTCATTTCCTTGACCAGGCTGTTTAATATGAGTCTCAGAACAGGAAAGATTGGAAGGAATGTATGGTAATTCCATTGCACAAGGGAGGAGCAAAGACTGATGAACCCAACTATTGACCTATCAGTATTTTTCAAGTGATAGTGAAGCTTTTGGAACAGATAGATAGAGCTATAATTCAGAAATGGGTTGAGAGATTATCTACCTTTGCAATGAACAATACTGGTTTACTAAGGGAAAGTCAGGTGTGAGCAACTTTCTCACATTCTATAATAATGTTACCGTTCAGTTAGTAAAGGGAGTGGATACACCATGATACCTTTCGATATTTCTATAGCTTTTAACAAAACACAATATGTGACACTTTTTGCACAAATTGTAAAATAATGGTTTGGGTTATAATATATTAGTGAATAAGTGGATGGATGGAAGGGATGTAATGTAACCGGTGGTGTGCCAGATAGATCAGACTTTCATCCATTGTTATTCAATATATATATTAATGATATTTTGAAGTGCTTATGCTGATGTTGATTCAAAGGCATATAGGATTCAAGGTAATCCTGAATATGCCTGATAAGCAGTACTTGCAGAATGATTTGGAAAGACAAGAATTGTGAGCATGTGAAAATAGTTGTCAGCTCAATGTTCGTAGAAGTCAATTCATGCAGTTTGATGTGATAAGATATGCAAAGTCAAATTATATTGGTGGTATTATGCTAGAAGAGGTTGATCGGGCTAGGATCTTTGAATTTAATAGATAGGGTGTTGAAGTTCAAGGGCTATGAGCAGAAATTGTGAATACAAGTAATAGGATAATTGCAATAATAAAACGAACTTTGATATGTGAAGAAAGGAAAGTCGTATTACCTTTCTACAATGCCTTGGTAAGACCTCACTTGGATTATTGCGCGCAGGTCTGGTTTCCTCCTTTCCGTAGTGATTTTGATGCAGTGGACGAATAAGAATGCTTAAATGTAACGAGGATTGTGGAAAACTGATTATGAATACAGACGCGGGAGCAAAACGCGGGAGCAAATGTGAGAAAGAGGGTGATTTATTGAGGCATTAATTTCTAAAAGGAACATACAGGATATCAGTAGATAGAGTTTTTCATTTCATGGAGGGTTAGGAAAAGCACTATATAATATCCTTGGAAGTTGAGAACGTATGTCAAGAAGGAGGATCAGAAGTACTTTTTTCCCTCATAAAGTGGTGCGTGATTGTAATGGTTTGCAATTCGAGGTGGTGGATACAAGAAGTGTACACGAATTCAAGAACAGATATGACAGCTGGTACTTGTAATACGTTACCTCCTTCGATGAGTTCCTGGCTTCCTGGAGATCTCTCGGAATTTTGTTTTTGAGTTTTACGTTTTATTGATTGCTAAAATATTTACACATACAATAAACACCTTGAGTGATATTGCAACTTATAATTTTACAGAATTTAGCACTAAGTGCTGCATTTTCTACATTGGATTTCAATTAAAATTTTTAATAATACGTTTTGCTTCTATGTTATGTATTTACAACACATGTTCTTCTAATATTAACAATAAAGACTATACAGAATTTTTGAATACAGAGTATACATAATAATAATAATAATAATAATAATAATAATAATAATAATAATATTTTTTTTTTACAATATTTACAATAAGGTTTATTTTATATAAACGACTTATTTATTTTTACAATGAAAATGATAAGGTTTACTACCACACAAAGTATCTGCACACACACAATGAAAAACATATTCTCTTTTCTGTACAGTACGAAAATTCGATATACAAAATGCAGAGTACATTTTATAAATATGAATATACATTTTTTTAAACTAGCTAAATTTGGATTGGCACCAATGTGCACACAATTCACGATACAATGCAGTAATGCAACATACACACACAATTCAATAATAATAATAATAATTTTTTTTATTATTATTTTTTTTATTTTATTTCTTTTTTTTTTTTTACATTTTATTATGTCTCAGTATAAGTTACATACAATAATAATATTTACAGAATTACAGTAAGGATTGTACATAATTTTTTTTTTTAATATCTCAGATGAATTGCATACATAGTTGCTGTAGTAATTATATGTATATAATATTTATAACGCATTACAAGTGTGTATAACAGATACTTGCAAGTTAGTAATTTTCTTCCTCGAAGCTTAGCAGAGCTTATCTGAGGAAGATAATAGATGACAGAGGGTGGTGGTTTCATGGTTGTGTTCCTATAGTGGTCACAAGCCAGGTGTTGATTTTACTGTTTGTTGGTATGTGCTTGAAAGACTTCGCTGCTATTACAGTTTAACTTTTTTTTTTTTTTTTGTGCAGATAGGGCTGGATTTAGACATGGCGTGTTTGTTTCTTTGTGTTCTTGTAGTGGTAGTTTTTTGAGAGGAGGGGTTGTCATAGGTGTGTGTGTGTGTGTATGTATGGTGGGGGAGAGAGAAACAGGAATTGCTCTAATTTTCATTCTCGCTATGATATTTATATAGTGCCTGTTTCAGCTCTCTGTATGTTCCTAGGTTTCAGTTGTCGAACGGCAGTTTGTTTATCATGTCAGGTACGTAGAAGTTTCGGGTGGCTTTGCCGTGCTGATTGTTGTACTTATATGTTATGTAGTTTGTTGACTGTGGTGTTGTTATTTGATATGTTGTTCTGGTTACTCTATATGTTGGGCTGTAGTAGTGTTTTAACATGACTGTGTAGTGGCGTAAGTGTTTCACCTTAAATATTTTGTGTTTTGTCCATGCTTCCTGCATAAGAGTGGGTTGTTTCCAGAATATCAGTTTTATCATTTTATCTTGCAACCATTGTAGCCTGTTAAGTCTGTAGTCTGCGCAGAATGCGTATGATGTGATTGCATATCTTAAAATGTTTTCACATAATGCTTTATAGATTAGTATTTTTAAGTGGGTTGGGGCAATGTCTTTTAATCTGTATAGTTTGCTTGCTATTATCCTAAGATTGGTATGTAGATAGTTTGTATGGCTATTCCAACTTTGTTGTTTTAAGGATACTAGCGACATAAGACTGAATGATATAATCACGTAATCACAAGAAAGATGATGGTCTGCTATTTCCAGACCGAAATATTTGGTTAAATAAATATCTTTCTTGTGATTACGTGATTATATCATTTATTCCAACTTTGATCTGCATCGCAGTGAAGTCAAAGGTAGCGTGTTGTTTTCACCTGTGTGATGGTTGTGATTTTAGGTTCTGCACTTTGTGTAGAGGATGATGATAATAATAATAATAATAATAATAATAATAATAATAATAATTGAGAAAGAGTGATAAAACATACAAATTTCTGCATTTACTTATAAGGATTACTTTCAGATGATGATGATGATGATGATTTTTTTTTTTAATTTTATTGTGTTTCAGTATAAGTTACATACAATAATAATATTTACAGTATTTACAATAAGGATTATACAGAATTTTTTTTATGTCTCAGATGAATTGCATACATAGTTACTGTAGTAATTATTATTATTATTATTATTATTATTATTATTATTATTATTATTATTATTATTATTATTATTATGATATTATAATTATTGAACCAATTCCCCCATTGAACCAAGAGACATCCAGTCAGTGCATCGGTTACCACAAAAAAGGAAAAGAGAAAATAATACCCGTCCTTCTCCCGTCGTAGTGCGACTCACCAACAGCCTAACAAAAACTACACTTATAAAAGCTAGCAGGATTAAAAATCCAGTAGTAAAGGATCTGAAAGGAGACCACGACAACACCCCAATATACTTGTCTGAATACCTTACTCCACACTATCAGAAAATATTCTACCAAGCAAGGAAAGTAAAAACAGAAAACAATTTACCAGTTTATATGGATAAAAGACAGCAAAATATTCCTTAGAAAGACACAAGACTCAAAACCAATCGAAATAAAATCCGTAGATGACCTCAACAGGCTCTCACATTGAAAGGAACATTGACAACTCGTAAAGAAGGACCAGCACCCCAACCAACATGAATGCACACCATCAAGCAGACGTAATCACCCAGGAACATGATAATTGCCACATTCTGAAATCAATATCAGAATGGCAACAACTGACAATCCCCAAAAAAGGACTATCTATTCTCCACATCAACATCAGAAGCATTCAAAAATACTGGCTGACCCTGCAAGCTTATCTGAAGGAAGATATAGACGAAATAGACATTTTAATACTGACTGAAGTATCTACGACAAACGAAGAGGCATCCTCCTACCAAATACCACACTTCCAACAACACAAACACTGCAGACAAACAAAACGAGGCGGTGGTATAATAATATTTACCAAACATAAACTAGAAGTAACAGAAATCACCTATAAATTAGAATACGCAGAAAACATATGCATCGAAATTAAAAACATCAAACAGGAAAACTCCCTGATATTAAACGCAATATACAGACCACCCAACTTAAGCACCACAAAATTCCTAGAAGAACTAAAGATGGCTTTCAGCCACGAAAGTAGGCACCTCAAAATACTTGATAATAATAGGAGACATTAATATAAACATTAGGAACATAAATAACAATACAGAACAATACCTAGACCTATTATCGGCATATAACATAACCCCATCCATACAGTCGTACACACGAGAAGAGATAATCGGAAACACAACATCCTCAACCTGCATTGATCATATAAATATAAGGGCCCCTCCAAACAGCCACACAGCAGCCATTATAACATGCAAACTAGCAGACCATTATTTCACAGCATTGCAGTTACACACTGAACCAGAACCCATAAAAATCACTGAGACTACAAAACAGTATCATAGCATTGTAAACGAAGCAATAGTGAACGATGAAATCAGAAAAACAGACTGGATGCAGATTGTATCTTTAGACTCTGCTGAAGCTGTATATAATAATCTTAAACTTGCATTTAACAAAATATACAACAAAGCATTAACAAAAATAAAAATACGCCCCCAAACGAAACAAAATCCATGGATAACAGACAACATACTAACAGACATACAAAGAAAAGATGCCCTATGGAAACAACTTAAGAAGTCACCGAACAATATCGCTTTAAAAGCTGAATACAAAAGAAAACGGAATCTCCTAACAACCCAGATTCGAACGGCAAAAAGAACCTATTACAGCAACAAATTAACAACAGCACAGAATGACATAAAGGAAACCTGGCACCTGATTAATGAAATGCTGGACAATATACACAGAACCACTGCCATAGAAACAATAAAACACAGCTTTGCCTGCGACCCCAAATCCCTTAAACAGTTGGCAAACAACTTTAATCAGCACTTCGTGAACTCTGTCCAAAAGCTACAAGAAACAACCTTTCCTCACATATACCAACATTCTCCACTAGGTCCACGAGCAACCCAGTCGATGTGGTTCCCCACAGTAACAGAAGAAGAACTATCACTGGCAATTCAACAAATTAATCCTAACAAAGGACCGGGGATAGACGGAATCAGAACAAAAGACATCAAGAAACACTCAACCGACCTACTTCCAGTTATACAAAAACTGTTAAATAAAATCTTCGAAACGGGACACATACGTGAAACACTGAAGACTGCACTAATCACACCCATACACAAACAGGGAAAAAGAAACATAATAAGTAATTCCAGACCTATCGCCACGCTGCCTGTAATCAACCAAATCATGGAGCGCATTGTACATCAGAAACTCTCCACATACGTTGAAAAATTTCAAATCATACCCAAAACACAATATGGCTTTCAAAAAAATAAAGGAACAGCAACACTCCTGGAAGACTTCACAGATCTAATAAACGCTGCATTGGATAAAAACAGAATAACATTAGTGGTATTCATTGACCTAACAAAAGCATTTGACACACTAACACATAAAACCTTGTTAACGAAACTTACCCATATCGGAATTGGAGTTCGTCTACTCCAGTGGTTTAAAGCATACACGAAAAACAGAAAGCACATCACACGTATAGGATCAGCACACAGCAAAGAGGTACATGTAACCTGTGGAGTACCGCAAGGAGCTGTCCTATCTCCCATTCTATTTAACATATACACACACGACATAAGCCAACTCCCCCTAAAAAGTAAAATCTTCCAGTATGCAGACGACACTGCCATAGCATCCATTCACAACACTGCAAAAATCGCTTACAAAAATATGCAACACGACATCAATCAAATCACTAACTGGTTAACCGAAAACGGCATATATATAAACCCTGGAAAAACAAAGCTAATGATATTCAAAAACCCCCAAACGCTGCCCATAGAAACTAAATATCTCACTATCAAATATTCATCCTCCTATTCACAAAGTGCACAACCTAAAATCACAACCATCACACAGGTGAAAACAACACGCTACCTTGGACTTCACTTCGATGCAGATCAAAGTTGGAATAGCCATACAAACTACCTACATACCAAGCTTAGGATAATAGCAAGCAAACTATACAGATTAAAAGACATTGCCCCAACCCACATAAAAATACTAATCTATAAAGCATTATGTGAAAACATTTTAAGATATGCAATCACATCATACGCATTCTGCGCAGACTACAGACTTAACAGGCTACAATGGTTGCAAGATAAAATGATAAAACTGATACTCTGGGAACAACCCACTCTTATGCAGGAAGCATGGACAAAACACAAAATATTTAAGGTGAAACACTTACGCCACGACACAGTCATGTTAAAACACTACTACAGCCCAACATATAGAGTAACCAGAACAACATATCAAATAACAAGACCACAGTCAACAAACTACATAACATATAAGTACAATAATCATTACGGCAAAGCCACCCGAAGCTTCTACGTACCTGATATGATAAACAAACTGCCGTTCGACAACAGAAACCTAGGAACATACAGAGAGCTGAAACAGGCACTATATAAATATTATAGCGAGAATGAAAATTAGAGCAATTCCTGTTTCTCTCTCCCCCACCACACACACACACACACACACACACCTATGACAACCCCTCCTCTCAAAAAACTACCACTACAAGAACACAAAGAAACAAACACGCCATGTCTAAATCCAGCCCTATTTGCACAAAAAAAAAAAAAAAAAGTTAAACTGTAATAGCAGTCGAAGTCTTTCAAGCACGTACCAACAAACAGTAAAATCAACACCTGGCTTGTGACCACTATAGGAACACAACCATGAAACCACCACCCTCTGTCATCTATTATCTTCCTCAGATGAGCTCTGCTAAGCTTCGAGGAAGAAAATTACTAACTTGCAAGTATCTGTTATACACACTGTAATGCGTTATAAATATTATATACATATAATTACTACAGCAACTATGTATGCAATTCATCTGAGACATAAAAAAAAAAAAATTAAAAAAAAATAAATAAAAAACTTCTGTATAATCCTTATTGTAAATACTGTAAATATTATTATTGTATGTAACTTATACTGAGACATAATAAAATGTAAAAAAAAAAAAAAAAATTATTATTATTATTATTGAATTGTATGTGTATGCTGCATTACTGCATTGTATCATGAATTGTGTGCACATTGGTGCCAATCCATATTTAGATAGTTTAAAAAAATGTATATTCATATTTATAAAATGTACTCTGCATTTTGTACATCGAATTTTCGTACTGTACAGAAAAGATAATATGTTTTTCATTGTGTGTGTGGAGATACTCTGTGTTATAGTAAACCTTATCATTTTCATTATAAAAACAAATAAGTTTTTTTTTATAAATAAAAAAAAAATTATTATTATTATTATTATTATTATTACGGGCAACTCCAGGGAGTCATTAGACTCATCGAGGGAGGCCCCAAATCATATTCATCACAACTATTTGACATTCAGAAAGTATCTATCATACCTCGCCTTAAACTCATTCACTGTCACAGCATCCACCACAGACTCAGGGAGCACATTCCACTCATTCACTACTCTAAAAGTAAAGAACCCAGCACTAACACCTTTACTAACCACACTTTTGCCCAGTCTCCATGGATGTCCCCTACTCCTCCCACAACCAGCCCTGTTCTCAAAATTATCTTCTGAATTAATTTTATAGAAACCCTTCAGTAATTTGAATGTCTCAATCATATCTCCCCTTCTCCGCCTATCAACCAATTTTTGCAACCCACAAATCCTCAACCTGTTCTCATTCGGTTCATTCCACAGACCTCTATCATCTTGGTCACTCGCCTCTGGATCCTCTCCACCTCCTCCCCATCAAGAAGAAACCTAGGTGACCAAATCTGAGCACAGTAGTCTAGATGGGGTCTCATCAAGGCTCGATAGAGAGGAACAATAACCTGCTTGTCTCTGCTTGTCAACGTATTCTTCAGCAACCAAGTGATTTGATGAGCTGTTTTGGTCACTTTTGCAATGTGTCCCCTAAATTTCAATTCCTTATCTACCAACACTCCTAAATCTCGTGCCTCATCAATTTCCTGGAGCAGGGTTCCACCAATGCAGTAAACTGCCGCCAATCTTTTCACCCCAAAATGCAAAACCTTACATTTTGCCACATTAAACTGACATCCATTCTCCTTAGCCCAGATCTCCAATCTATCCAAATCATCCTGAAAAATTTTGACATCATCTGCATTCACTATTGCCCTACCCAACTTCGCATCATCCACAAACAAATGAACTGTTCCTCTTAGATCATTTCCTATATCATTTATGAACAAATTAAACAGCAGTGGTCCAAGAACAGATCCTTGTGGCACACCACTAGTCACAGGCCGTCTTGTGGACTCTACTCCTGAGAAACCACTCTCTGATATCTCTCCGTCAACCACCCTCCTATCCATCTCACCAACCCTATGTCCATTCCCATATGCTGCAATTTACTGATTAGAATTCCATGTGGAATCCTGTCAAAGGCCTTGGCAAGGTCCAGTAGAATCACCGTGAACCCATTACCCTTATCCAGTTCAGCCGTCACTGTGTTACAATACGTGAGCAAATTACTGAGGCATGACCTACCCTTCACAAAACCATGCTGTCCCCGATAGAGTATCCCATTTTCTTCTATCCAATCTTGTATTTTTCTCTTGACTATTTTCTCTAAGACCTTGACAATGATTCCTGATATGCTAATCGGTCGGTAATTTACAACAGCAGTCTTGGAACCGCCTTTATGCAGTGGAACTATTTTCCCCTCTTTCCACCCGCTCGGGACTAACCCCGACCCGAAACTCAAATTAAACAAACTGGTCAAGGGTACTGACAATTCTTTAGCTGCTTCTCGTACAACAAGAGCTGGTATACCATCCAATCCCACAGATGTATTGACATTGAGGTTATGCAATAGACTACTCACCTCCACTTCATTAACCACAAGTCCTGTATAATCTACTGGTTTATTCCTTTCTGCAATGTCACCACCTGGATGATATACTTTTGCAAAGTGCTCACTCAGTAACTCAACTATCTCAACTGATTCAGTTACCTCCCTACCATCGGCATTCTTTAAAATCAATCTGCCATGTACATTTTTCCTTTTACTTGCTACATATCTAAAAAACTGTTTAGGATTCTCTTTAGCCTGCATGGCCAATGTTCTTTCGTAATCCTTTTTTGCTTTTCTTACCACACTCCTGACCCTTCTGGCCCGCGCTTTATACCATTCATGTGCCTGCCGGTCACCCTTCTCCTTAAATTCCCTCCATAGTTGTTTCTTTTTTTGCAACTCAAGCTTAATGGTGTTATTCATCCATTTAACCCCTACTTGATTTATTATTCGGACTCTAGGTATACAGTCAGCCATTGCTTCATGCAAGCAATTCTTAACTACCTCCCATGCACTATCAACTTCTAGTCCTTGCAGTTGTACATGTCATGGCACTGAACCAATCAAACTCCTAAGCTTGTCATACTTTCCAGCCCGATAATTCCACATGTACCCTGTCTTAATTGAAAATTCTACACCTTTAGCCACCTCCCAAGTTAAGACCCTATGATCACTCTCACCGATTGGTGGCAATGTGGTCATATTTGTTACAGCCAAATCCTCAGATGTAATTACTAGGTCAAGCACTCTCTGACCCCTAGTATTTTCCATTACATGCTGTCGCTGATAGTTATCCCTTAATAACCGCATAAAATCCAGTTCCTTCCTCCCGTCTGTCCTCTCCTCACTCCAATCAATGCGACCATAGTTGAAATCTCCCATAATAATCACCCTCCTTCCACCCATTTCTTCTATTTGCTTGTGCATACTGTCACCACCATCTTTTCCATCACCTGGTCTATAGCAGCACCCAATTGTATATTTAGTTCTGCTAGCCACAATCTCACACCAAATGGCCTCAAATGTGCTCTTTTCTCTATCCTGCAATTCAACTTCTATTCTCCTTGGCTGGAGCTCATCAGCTATCATCAACAATACTCCTCCCCCCATTTTATTCTCTCTGTCATTCCTGAACACACTATACCCATCACATTCAATCCCACTAGTTATATCATCTACAGTCAGCCATGTTTCACTAATACCTATAACCTGTGGTCTGGAAGTGCCAACCATGGCCAAAAACTCTTCCTTCTTGTTCCTAATACTCCTAGTATTAGTGTACATGAATTTAAGACCCCCATTAGCCCCAACCCTACCCTGATGCCTTATATTAACTATCCCACTCAGATTTGTTGTCCTTATTTGCTCTGGCATATTATATTCATTCTTACATTTAACTGCCTCCATAAGGACTGTATCTCTACCCCCCCCTAACAAATCTAGTTTCCCTGAATTTGCACATCCACTACATTCAGCAACACTTTCTCAAGTCTTCTTACACCGTAACCATTCAAATGCAAGCCATCCATCTTATATAGATCCTTTCGCCCATCAAACTCACTCCACACATCCACAAATTCCACACCACTCGTCATACATAACCCACGCATAAAGTCATTTGCAATTATAGCCCTCCTTTTAAACATTTCACTGTCATACCGTGGCAAAAGACTAATCATTCTAACTCTCTCACTCTTTTCTTTTGCTACCTCAAACAATTCATTCAGATCTTCTATCATTTCCATTTTATCTCCTTTCAAATCATTCGTACCTGCCACAACAATCATTTCTTTCACCCTTTCCTTTTGCTCTCTAATAGATGCAGTTACGTCCTTTATGGTCGCACCAGGTTGGTACGATTTTGTCATATCCTCTACTAACACACCTCGTACTAACGAGTCTCCATACAGCACTCTATCCTTCATTTTGTTCATGTTCACATTCATACGTCTATTTTTCCTGTCATACCTTTTATTATTGGTTGGTTCATTCAGTCTACTTTTGTTCATGCACTCTAGCTGCTGTTTTGCTCTTTCTATCGCACTATTCAACAACGCGATCTCACTCAATGCATCTATCTCATCTTTTTTGTTCTCTGAGAAACCATTTATACTATCATTCACACTTTCTACATTCACACTCTCACAATTTTCATGTACAACCTTGCCGTTTCTTGTCATATCCCTATTTCCTTCATTCTGAAGGTTGACAAAAATATCACACTCACGATCTGAAATACACTTCAATTCCGCATTCTCCCTACATTTTCTACACACATTCAATCCTTTATTATCATTTAACCACACTCCGACCGCACTCCGCAAAGCGTACATTTCACAGCTAGTACACTGACTCATTTCTTTTATGCTACCGTTCTTTGATAACGATGGCGAACCTTCATTACTGGCCGCCATTTTCCTTCGCACAGATGCCATATTATCTGTAACGTGTTTTGTCAAATTATACGTTATAACACACCAAAAATAGACGCACTAAAATACGCAAGGCAAACAAAACAAAAGTACATAATATTAAGTAATTTGTATCGATAACTGAAAATGATACTTATCTTATCTGGAGCTTGCACGAACACTACACATTACGAATTCATCTAGCGGCGACTTCCCGACATAGATTATGTTATAAAACACTTTAGTACACTAACCACGCTAATAAAGCTCCAATAATATACCAAAATGAAACACTTAAGTCCATTAAATTGAATCCAAAACACCAATAAATCAACAAAAAACACAAATCTCTCAGGAGCTCTCCGATAGCACATCCGTTCACCAGCTAGCCTCGACACCAATATCTGTTGAACTCCAATATCTGTTGAACTATTATATATATATAATAAATATTATATATATATAATATTTATAATGCATTACAAGTGTGTATAACAGATACTTGCAAGTTAGTAATTTTCTTCCTCGAAGCTTAGCAGAGCTTATCTGAGGAAGATAATAGATGACAGAGGGTGGTGGTTTCATGGTTGTGTTCCTATACTGGTCACAAGCCAGGTGTTGATTTTACTGTTTGTTGGTACGTGCTCGAAAGACTTCGACTGTTTAACTTTTTTTTTTGTGCAAATAGGGTTGGATTTAGACATGGTGTGTTTGTTTCTTAGTGTTCTTGTAGTGATAGTTTTTGAGAGGGGGGGGGTTGTCATAGGTTTGTGTATGTGTGTATGAGTGGTGTGGGGAGAGAGAAACAGGAATTGCTCTAATTTTCATTCTCGCTATAATATTTATATAGTGCCTGTTTCAGCTCTCTGTATGTTCCTAGGTTTCTGTTGTCGAACGGCAGTTTGTTTATCATGTCAGGTACATAGAAGTTTCAGGTGGCTTTGCGGTGCTGATTGTTGTACTTATATGTCATGTAGTTTGTTGACTGTGGTGTTGTTATTTGATATGTTGTTCTGGTTACTCTATATGTTGGGCTGTAGTAGTGTTTTAACATGACTGTGTAGTGGCGTAAGTGTTCCACCTTAAATATTTTGTGTTTTGTCCATGCTATCTGCATAAGAGTGGGTTGTTCCCAGCATATCAGTTTTATCATTTTATCTTGCAACCATTGTAGCCTGTTAAGTCTGTAGTCTGCGCAGAATGCGTATGATGTGATTGCATATCTTAAAATGTTTTCACATAATGCTTTATAGATTAGTATTTTTATGTGGGTTGGGGTAATGTCTTTTAATCTGTAGAGTTTGCTTGCTATTATCCTAAGCTTAGTATGTAGGTAGTTTGTATGGCTATTCGAACTTTGATCTGCATCGAAGTGAAGTCCAAGGTAGCGAGATGTTTTCACTTGTGTGATGGTTGTGATTTTAGGTTCGGCACTTTGTGTATAGGAGGATGAATGTCGGATAGTGAGATATTTAGTTTCTATGGGCAGGGTTTGGGGGTTTTTGAATATCATTTGCTTTGTTTTTCCAGGGTTTATATATATGCCGTTTTAGGTTAACCAGTTAGTGATTTGATTGATGTCGTGTTGCATATTTTTGTAAGCGATTTTTGCAGGGTTGTGAATGGATACAATGGCAGTGTCGTCTGCATACTGGAAGATTTTACTTTTTAGGGGGAGTTAGCTTATGTCGTGTGTGTATATGTTAAATAGAATGGGAGATAGGACAGCTCCTTGTGGTACTCCACAGGTTACATGTACCTCTTTGCTGTGTGCTGATCCTATACGTGTGATGTGCTTTCTGTTTTTCGTGTATGCTTTAAACCACTGGAGTAGACGCCCTACAATTCTGATATGGGTAAGTTTCTTTAACAAGGTTTTGTGTGTTAGTGTGTCGAATGCTTTTATTAGGTCAATGAATACCACTAATGTTATTTTGTTTTTATCCAATGCAGCGTTTATTAGATCTGTGAAATCTTCCAGGAGTGTTGCTGTTCCTTTATTTTTTTGAAAGCCATATTGTGTTTTGGGTATGATTTGAAATTTTTCAACATATGTGGAGAGTTTCTGATGTACAATGTGCTCTATGATTTGGTGGATTACAGGCAGCATGGCGATAGGTCTGTAATTATTTATTATGTTTCTTTTTCCCTGTTTGTGTATGGGTGTGATTAATGCAGTCTTCAGTGTTTCAGGTATGTGTCCCGTTTCGAAGATTTTATTTAACAGTTTTTGTATAACTGGAAGCAGGTCGGTTGAGTGTTTCTTGATGTCTTTTCGTCTGATTCCGTCTATCCCCGGTCCTTTGTTAGGATTAATTTGTTGAATTGCCAGTGATAGTTCTTCTTTTGTTACTGTGGGGAACCACATCGACTGGGTTGCTCGTTGACCTAGTGGAGAATGTTCGTATGTGTGAGGAAAGGTTGTTTCTTGTAGCTTTTGGACAGAGTTCACGAAGTGCTGATTAAAGTTGTTTGCCAACTGTTTGAGAGATTTGGGGTCGCAGGCAAAGCTGTGTTTTATTGTTTCTGTGGCAGTGGTTCTGTGTATATTGTCCAGCATTTCATTAATCAGGTGCCAGATTTCCTTTATGTCATTCTGTGCTGTTGTTAATTTGTTGCTGTAATAGTTTCTTTTTGCCGTTCGAATCTGGGTTGTTAGGAGATTCCGTTTTCTTTTGTATTCTGCTTTTAAAGCGATATTGTTCGGTGACTTCTTAAATTGTTTCCATAGCGCATCTTTTCTTTGTATGTATGTTAGTATGTTGTCTGTTATCCATGGATTTTGTTTCGTTTGTGGGCGTATTTTTATTTTTGTTAATGCTTTGTTGTATATTTTGTTAAATGCAAGTTTAAGATTATTATATACAGCTTCAGCAGGGACTAAAGATGCTATCTGCATCCAGTCTGTTTTTCTGATTTCATCGTTCACTATTGCTTCGTTTACAATGCTATGATACTGTTTTGTAGTCTCAGTGATTTTTATGGGTTCTGGTTCAGTGTGAAACTGCAATGCTGTGAAATAATGGTCTGCTAGTTTGCATGTTATGACGGCTGCTGTGTGGCTGTTTGGAGGGGCCCTTATATTTATATGATCAATGCAGTTTGAGGTTGTTGTGTTTCCTACTATCTCTTCTCGTGTATACGACTGTATGGATGGGGTTATGTTATATGCCGATAATAGGCCTAGGTATTGTTCTGTGTTGTTATTTATGTTCCTAATGTTTATATTAATGTCTCCTATTATTATCAAGTATTTTGAGGTGCCTACTTTCGTGGCTGAAAGCCATCTGTTTAGTTCTTCTAGGAATTTTTGGTGCTTAAGTTGGGTGCTCTGTATATTGCGTTTAATATCAGGGAGTTTTCTTGTTTGATGTTTTTAATTTCGATGCATATGTTTTCTGCGTATTCTAATTTGTAGTTTATTTCTGTTACTTCTAGTTTATGTTTGGTAAATATTATTATACCACCGCCTCGTTTTGTTTGTCTGCAGTGTTTGTGTTGTTGGAAGTGTGGCATTTGGTAGGAGGATGCCTCTTCGTTTGTCATAGATACTTCAGTCAGTATTAAAATGTCTATTTCGTCTATGTCTTCCTTCAGATAAGCTTGCAGGGTTAGCCAGTATTTTTGAATGCTTCTGATGTTGATGTGGAGAATAGATAGTCATTTTTGGGGGATTGTCAGTTGTTTCCATTCTGATATTGATTTCAGAATGTGGCAATTATCATGTTCCTGGGTGGTTACGTCTGCTTGATGGTGGGCATTCATGTTGGTTGGGGAGCTGGTCCTTCTTTACGAGTTGTCAATATTCCTTTCAATGTGACAGCCTGTTGAGGTCATCTACGGATTTTATTTCGATTGGTTTTGAGTCTTGTGTCTTTCTAAGGAATATTTTGCTGTCTCTTATCCATATAAACTGGTAATTGTTTTCTGTTTTTACTTTCCTTGCTTGGTAGAATATTTTCTGGTAGTGTGGAGTAAGGTATTCAGACAAGTATATTGGGGTGTTTTCGTGGTCTCCTTTCAGATCCTTTACTACTGGATTTTTAATCCTGCTAGCTTTTATAAGTGTAGTTTTTGTTAGGCTGTTGGTGAGTCGCACTACGACGGGAGAAGGACGGGTATTATTTTCTCTTTTCCTTTTTTTGTGGTAACCAATGAACTAACTGGATGTCTCTTGGTTCAATGGGGAGCCGATTTTTTGGCTTAGTTGTATTGCAGTGTCTGTTAGAGGTTCCGTAGCTATTTCTGGGAAACCATTTATGAGGAGGTCATTTTTGTGCTGCTGTTGGTTTGAGAGCTCGTACTGTTGCTTTAGAGAGTTTAGTTCTTGCCGTAGGTCCGTTGTCTCTTTAATTAAATTATGCTGTCTTTCACTTAGCTATTTGACGCAGTTTTTAATTTCTCTAACGGTCTGTAACATATCTTCTATCGAGTTATTATTAAATTTAATAAATGCCTCGTATTGGTTAAATTTTTCTGTAATTTGTGCGGTATGTTTTTTAAATAGTTTTCCAACAAAATCGATTAAACAGTCTTTTAGGTTTTGTAATCTATTTTCAAGTAATGCATTTAAAGATGGCTCACCTGGGTTTCCGTTGTTGTTTTCTTTGTTT
This sequence comes from Typopeltis vanoorti, assembly GCF_054136105.1. Lineage (NCBI taxonomy): Eukaryota > Metazoa > Arthropoda > Arachnida > Uropygi > Thelyphonidae > Typopeltis > Typopeltis vanoorti. The sequence goes on along the minus strand of NC_143562.1, from coordinate 50,004,814 downwards.
TTAATTCCCTCTGTTGTTGATAGCTGTTTACTGCCTGTGGTTGTTTTCTGCGTTGGCTGTTTTCCCATTGCGGTCGAAGTCGACGTTCCTTTGTTATCTCTGCAATGGGGCACTTCCACTCGTCACGATTCTTGTTTGATTTTCGCTGCCAGGTAGTCTCGGACAATCCTGAACATAAAAAATGCATGTTTCTTTGGCAGTTCCTACATGTTACGTGGTTTTCTTCCCCCGTTAGGTCTTCTTGGCATTTGCAGCACTTCATACTTCTTGTTTGACGATCTTGCTGTATTTTCTAATATGGCGTCCTCCTTTGTTCTCTTCTCGCGTAGTTCACCAACGTATACTTCGAACTTTGAATACTTATATTTTACTTATTACTTAACAGATACTTACTGTTTTTACATCTATATATTCGTCTTAAAGAACAGAGTTCACTGATGTACTTTAAATTTTTATTCACAAGAAAAGATCTACTTTGCAACTTTGCAATAATAATAATAATAATAATAATAATAATAATAATAATAATAATAATAATAATAATAATAATAATAATAATTTTAACACAGTATGATATTTTAGACGATTACAGTTATTTGATTTTTAACTTATTTTCTTTATACTAATATATAATGAACTGCAACATTTCCAACAGATTTCCGAAATAGTCCACAAAAAGTAATTTATTTATTGTTGGGTTTAGTTCACTACACTAACGTAATACAAAACCTAAAATAGGATTGCTACTTTACACCTTCTTCCATGCAATTTTTAATCAGCATATCTGTTACATGTGTTTACTTATTTACAGAAAAATTGCGGCGATGATAAAGATTGCAACATGATTGAAGTAAGTTATATAACAGATATTTTCTTTATTATGTTTGTGATTACTATTTAAAAATCTGTATTTGCATCTTACCAAGAAAAAAAGATAGGTTGTTATGGTATTTCAAGTTGATACTTGAAATACCATAAAAACCTAAGTGAATTTTCACATCGATTCTTCTCGTTTACTATTAGCTGACAGTTGAAAGTTGTGATATCATCTATTTATATATGAGCAAATATTAAGGACGTGGTTTCAAGAGAATGGGTGCATTAATAAAAGTACACTTGAAATTTAAATTGTGAATATGAAATGCGTTGATATGGAAATATTGTGACCCTTTTGAACATGACGCGTGACAACAATGAATGCTTTCTACATGAGATACCGTATATTATCATCTCGAGATGGTACGTTATTGATTGTTGTTATAAATATACACCCAAGAGACAAAACTTTGTGATCAGCGACAGCGCGTCTTCATGCAATACGAAGCAACTGCAGGTTAACAACGCAGAGCGTGCAGATCATGAAATAGTTTAAAGAACACCCGATACTGACTATTTTAATCAGTGTTATTCTTGTTCTTTAGATGGGAAAGACAGATCACTTAATTCAGCTTCACACAGGTCAAATTATGATGGACAAAGGACTTGGTCAGAGCATTTTCAAGATAGCAAGGCTTGGACGTGCTCACGGTCAGTCATTGTGAATGCCTTCAGAAAGCGGTCCGAGGAAGGAAAAATCCGAACTGCTGGCAAGTTGTAAGCCGACCACGGCTCATCAATGACCAAGCTGAGCAAAGGTTATCTCGAATGATATGAGCCAACAGATATTTTATCTCAATTTAATTTAATTAGCTAATTTCTTTTATTCCCTTATAGGGAGTAGGTGAGGCCTCTAGCTTTTGAAGACTGGGTCGGCAGTTCAATCTTCACAGGCAGCCAATCAGAAATAGCTGACCCATGTCTATCACTAATTATACGCAGCCAATGATGAAGAGACTGGCAAAGAAGTACTGACATCTTGTGGTCCTATCCTATCCTACTTATCCATCCATCCAAGGATGGGTTGAACCCCTCCTAATGAGGGGGCTTATACTAATTAATGCATCTTGGTAGTCACTCCTTGCTGCACTCATCAATGATTACTGCCCTTACGGATAAGGGTAGTAATTGTGACTGTAATCCATGCGTATTCATTGGGCTGGTTTGCCTGTTCTGGGGAACGCAAACCCACAGTATCCAGGAGGGACAAACCCTAGCTCCATATGAGACTGGCTAACTCACCTGTAGACAAAAGAGACCAGATGAAGGTTCCTCACATCTTAGATGGGAATCGAACCCTGGTCTTTCCGACCAAAGGGCTTCTTTTATATTGATTGATCTATGGAGGCTCTCATCTCTTTGTACCTAATCCTAAGAGGATATGTTATTGTCTGAAGTAATGTGGGTTCTACGGCGGATTTTGTTGAGTTTACAGAACTGATGAAAAACCCGAGTTTCTGGAAAAAACCGCTTACCTGTGCAAGACATCTACTAACTCGGGAACCGATCAAATAAAGGCTTAGAAAAAGATCATTCAGTCGGCGACTGGTTTTGAAGAATAAGTCTAGTCACCGACTGGAGGATATTTTATCTTATTGGCCTCGATTACACATTCGAGTTCACGTTCACTCCCTGTAACTATATCATCTGCTGTTAGCCAAGTCTCACTGGCCACTATAATATTTGGCATAACTACACTGACGAAATCAAAAATTCTTCTCTCTTATTCGTGATGCTTCTAGCATTAGTATGTAGAAATTGTGGCATACCCTTAGGCTACCAACTACCTTTACATTCTGAATTAATTGCGCTATTCGATATTGTGGCCTAAGACATTAGATTCCAAATTTTGTGTTCATTTACAGACCAATTCGCTTCATGGATTCTTTCACACACATTCATTTGCATTCGCCTTAGTTTATTTTGTTTTCCTGACTTTGCGCTTCCACACATCCAGATAATAAATCTCTCTCTCTCTCTCTCTCTCTCTTCAGACACTTTACTCGGAATCCATTTAAGATAGAAATCAGCATTGTATACATCTTTGCATTCATCAAACTCAAGCCACAGGTCAACAACCTCTACATTATTACTTCTGCACAAGTGCGTATTGGTTCATTAGCTATCATAGTTCTCCTCAGTTCGCCTCTTGCAAGAGCACTTGCTACAAAGTTACCCAGGAGTTGGATACCAATGAATAGGGTTAAACAATCACCACACCAATTGTTTTTTGGGTAATTATTAATTGGAGAAAAATTTGAACTATTACATAATTTTTGATTACTTTTTTGATTACTTACATTTAATTTTGATCTCAAAAATTCTGGTTTTTGCTTCGACAGGACCATCTGGAGAAGACGTTCATGAAAAAGTTTCAAAAATATCAAAAACCGAATACCGAGAACACCACGAAGAAAGCTTGAAATGTTAAATTTTCTTACTTAGAATATTAGGAATGTTCTACGCATGACACTGCTGTGTATGATTTATTTTAAGTTGTATTTGAAAGAAATGAACACTAAGATTGTATTTCTCTCCAATAAAATAAAAAATAAAAATAATCTCTGCCTTGGACTAAGTTTAAATGTGATATTACATGACTCAAACAATATCATTTCAATAAATATCTGACACTTTTCTTACTCTCTCTACAGAAAAGTTCATCTTGCAACTGTAGATTTATCTAATATATTATAATTCACGTTGTATTTTTGTTGTAAATTTATACGTAATGGATAAGAAATTTTAAATGCTTATCCTTGTATTCAATAGAGATTTGGATTGACGTAAAGACCGTCGCGATATAAATAATATTCCAGTGAATGCTAATCGAATAATAATCACAGTATTGACAAAACGTTGTTAAGGAGTGTGAGTCACAAAGACATCATGATGACAATGAGTTGCCCTAGCTTGTACTACGTACTATATACTACGTGCTTTAGCTTACGCTAGTAAGTTAAAGCACGTAGTACATAGTACGATTCTTTTATAGTTTACTATATTAGGCATGAAACTCTTTGATTCCAATCTTTGAGTTTCTTATTCGGTTTTGAAACAATGTGGGATTTAATATGCCCTGAATTTAAAATAATGTTACATCGCCGAAATGAAGCCTATTGACTCTTTATATTTAAATGATGACAACATTTAACAAAGAGGAATTCATTTCAGTGCAATAAAGGATCTAGTAATATCAGAAGACAGAAGTTCCTGACTGATGTAATCAAGATGTTATATGATTTCCTCACATATTAAAGAACAAGATTCGGCAGATGCTAATGCAGTTGCTAGCAATAAAACTGAAGATCAGTCTAAGATGGTTTCCTTATCTCTGCAGCCTCAGGCAGTTGGTATCGGCTATTGCATGTATCATCGGTTTACGATGCATTAGAGCTTCATATCCGTCTGCTCCTTTCCCTGGCATTGATATTGTGCAACACTAGATTTGATGGTGGAAATTTTCAGGCGTAGTGAACAAAGTCGAGATATGTTATTCAAATATTGAATCCCGGAGCACCTGGAAGGAATCTTGTGATATGGAAGTAAAGAAAAAGTAATCGGCAGTGAATGTCCACATATTCTTATTCTGAAATAAATTGTTTTAGGCAAGCTGGCATTTCCCTCAATTATAATGGTACTAATTTAGAATTTGGACATCTGTAGTTACCGTCTACCTCTATTTGGCGTTCGCTTGGTGGCAGGTGCGAGAAATTTGCATGATAACTGATGTAGACCTACTAGGAAAGCAGAAAACTAATGGAAATAACAATGCTAAAAAGCAACAGCATACCTACAAATCAAGTGACTCTGTTTTGAGTGGTGGTAACATCAGAGTTATAGAACCCACCGTCTTAAATATAGAAAAAACCAAGTATGTGTTTGCGTATTAACAACAACTAAGTAAAGCAGCCAGTTCGGTCGCATTAGAGTCTTACATGGTAATAGCATTACTGAGGTAACTATGAGCATCTAAAAGGATTTTACAGGGTTTGCACAAGGTCTATCTAACGAACTAAGTGACAGTATAGCCCTATTTGTTTTTCTTAAATAGTGCACAAGCATATAGTTTTCACAAACCACGTTAAATAATATCTGTCTCTGCCTTAAAAAAAACAGAAAAGTGTTATGAGATTAAGGAAGATGTATACACAATGGATGCGATATGTGTAAGCTTTAATGAAGAGGTAACACCTGAAAGCATAAGACAAATATTGTAAGAAAGTGAGAACGGTTCTGAAGCGAGTGTAGAGAGAAAGAGTGGAACAAGATTTTAAAGAAATTCCGAACTATGCGGAGCGGGTTGGAGGCAGTACGGATGAGATTCATGGTTTAGATAAGGAATCTTATCCAATCGGAAGAGTAAGAATGAAATTAGAAGAGATGGATAGAAAGGGAGAGGGAGAAGAGGTAGAGGAAGTGGAAAAGTTGAGAAAATAATACTAGAAAATAATGCAATAACATTTTGTGTATAAAGAAAAAAGGTGTTAAAAGAATACTCTTGTTTGGTACTTTAGATTGTGTAACTCGAGCAAGCGGAGTGGGAATATGGATGAAAGGATTATGATAGGACGAATGATTTGAGAAACTGGGTAAATCGTGTAATGGATTTGAGAGGGTTGTTTGAAATTGTTCGACTAAAGAGTGAGCATGCCTTGATAATGGAGAATAGTGGAAGTAATCGACGCTGTACCTAACTATAATTAATAGTTAGATAGTTAGATTTAGTTAATAGTTAATAGAATACGTGTTAAATGAGAAATAGGAAAATAACGTGAGGAATTCAGAAAAAAACGAGATCATGTTGTGAAAGATATGTGCTAAGGAACTGATATTTCCACAGACTTGTTGTATAATGGAAGTCTTTGTTCCGTAATGATCTCTAATGAGTGGAGGTAAACTTGTTCCATTGCAAAGGTGGAAGCAAAACAGATGATTGAAATTACAGATTGTTTGTTTTTCTGGAGTGGCTGATAAGGTTTTATAGATATCCATTAGGAATAGGATACAGGTTGGGTATATAATGAAACGATTTTTTAGAGCTCAACATGAGTTTGTTAAAGGAAGGGACTAACTTTTGGATGGAGTTGGTCATATACGGTGATATTTTTACATATTGCAAAAGCATTCGACAAACAAGCACTTAATAAATAGATACATCAATTAGGTTCAGTGGGTCTTGATAATCGATTGGTTGATGGATAAGAAACTGGCTCTCTTATAGATATCAAATAGCTGCGTATGGAGTATTAACTCTCCTGTGTTCCTGAAGAGGTGAGTTACTAGTGGAATCCTGCAGGTTCTGTCTTGGGACTGCTGTTGTTTAATCCGATCTAATGATAATCTGAGTGGTTTGCAAGTAAATATTCTGCTGTTTATGAATAATTTAAAGTTCGATGGGACTATCAGAATGATGCAGATGTATTGGTACTTAGAGGGATATCAATAGACTGGCAGTTTATGAACAAAAGTAAGGATGGGATGACAAGCCAATCCTAGTAAATGTCACATTTTGCAATTTCGAATTCGGAAATATAACACTAGAAGATATCTATGATACTCCTGATGGAATTTATAACCCCTGAGAGAATGAGGAGGGAAAGCTGTACGGTCAGAAGTGTCTCCATGGTCCCGAGCTGTTTACCTGAGGGTGGGGAGATATGACATGTTCGACGATGGCGAGGATATTTTTCTGTCTCTGGCGGTTCAGCCAGTTATTGTTAGAGGGTAGTATACATTTGCTTACATGTGATATTTTGTGTGATGGGGGAGATGATACAGTTGTCAGTTTCCCTAGTGTTGAAACAACAGTCATGAGGAAACAAGATGTTCTAGTTTGCATTATGAATAGGTGTGTTCTCCTCGTGGTTTCTGCTTCTTGGAGGGAGTGGGTTAGGTAATTTTGTTTGTTCATACAGTTTTGTTTATTTACTTTAATGTTCGGTTTGACTGCTTTGATATTTTTGCATAAAAAAATACCATTCTTGGGTTTTGTATTTCTTTAGGAGATGGAAAAAATTATTTCGAATGAACATTAATTTCTTGAGGATTTAATAAGTTTTCTATTTTATCACCGAATACCGGACCTAAAGAAGAAATATCATATTGTGAAATACGCACAGAATCAAGTTTAATATAGAACTTCTGAGGATTCTGAGGAAGAAATCCACGCAGAAACACAGACTACATGAAACACAAATTCAGCAAATAGACTTTTTGTTCCTTCTCCTTCAGGCGGTGAAGCGAAGAGAAGTACCGTTTCAGGAAAGGAAACCGCTAACGATTAATACAAATAATAAATCTGAAATTAATCAATTACAACTCGAAAAATAACAAATAATGCATCTATAAAGATAAATGAAACCACCCAGTAACAAACTTCCTCGTACGCCAGGAAAACTAGGAAACTATTTACGAAAATTATGTCAGCCAAATGAAGCAAAAAGAAATATTAAATCTAATCTAAAAACGAAAACCAAGACAGCCACTAGAAGAAACAAAGAAATCTAATTGCGAGACTGGAAGGAAATAATTCTACCCTGTACCCAAGTATGGAAACAATAATCCTATTTCATTTATTTGAAAACTATTGTAGAGAAATGCATGTCATTAATATATAGATATTTTTAAAGATCGTTTGTTCCTACTTTAGCATGTTAGTATATTAAAGATAAAAATAAAATACTGCATACTTTTTCACAAAAAATAAAATAAATAAATATAAAAATAAAATCTCCTTCATAATTACTACAGTGAACTTTCACGCTTGTGTATAGTGTACTTTACCACCCTCCCACCAAATGTGGGAGAGTGGTAAATTATCAGTATATCAGTTTTTCACAATGACGTAGCATTGTCGGCATGTTTCAACATGAAAACCTGATTAACATGGGGAGTGAGCAAGTTCAAATTTCATACAAAAGTGCTTACTTTAAATTCGTGATTTTCCATCAAGTTTAACATCACCCATGATGGCCGCTGAATGAAAAAGGATAGGTTAGTGTTTTTATATTTAATCTTACAAATTGCATTTTTATTGGCTTAAACCAAAATAGAATGACCGTACAATGTGAAAAATATGGTATAAGGCTGAAACTCGCACGGTTAAACAACGACCTTGTTATTTTCGTCAGGAAATCAATCGAATAGAGAAACGTCAGCAGCAAATCGAAACCATAACTAGACATTAGCAGAGTCCATGATTCGTACCATTAACATAATTATCAATGGGACAGAAACGGATCTAACAGGAGAATTGGATAACTACTAGAATCATATAATTATTCCTAATGAAACAAAGAAGACAAAAATCAGGGAAAGAAAGTATCTATAGCGTTTGCCACTAAACATCAAAAAAATCTTGAATAGCAAGCAGTGTCAAGTAGGGTGATGTGGCCAATATCAGACTGGGGAACTTCATAATGAGACTTATTGTGCCTCTGCTAGCACAAAGGATTCTACTAAAATACAAATATAGCAGCCATCCTACTCTAAATATTTGTAGAAAGTTTTTGAAGAATTTTTAGGGTATTAGAAAAGGCAACTGAAACAATTATGAACCCAAAGTTGGTCCTTGTTGGAGATCTACACATGGTAGAATTACTAGACATATAGAAATATTTGTGGAAAATTTGTTCTACGGTCTACTTTCTTGAATCCAGACTTAAAACCAAAGTTTTGGGCATAAACCATAATTAAAAGTCGACTGACTCGGGAAAAAGATGCTTTGAAAGAGGTTTCACTAAATGTTTCTCTGTTCGGTGACAAGAATCAAGCCTATAATCGCATTTCTACTGCCATTTTAGCATTACGGGAAGGCGATAAAATAATAAATTTATAATAAAATAATATAAAATAATATCGATAAAATAATATTTATTATAATGCTACATAATAAATTATGAAGCATTATAATAAATTAATAATATCTATACTGCGCTATTGTATATATTTCTTGTTATTAATGGTCCACATTCCAATTTGGATTTGTAAAAGAAAAATAACTAGAATAAATCATGAATGGCAGGAATATCAAGCAGAATGATGTGGGCAAATATTAGAAAGGTAAATAGACAACGAGACTTATTTTTGCTTATGGTCCCACAGAACGTTCTACCAACAAAGAAATGGAAGAATGTTCTGAAGAATTAGAGAGGGAAGCTGGTTCAATGAAAAAGGAAAAGTTGGTCTTTGTTGGAGATCTAAACAGCAGAGTAGAAAATGATTACTTGACATGAAACCGTTTGGGGAAAATTTGGAGAAAAGCACAAAGTTAATAATAATGGTTAGTACTTATGGATTTCTATTCAGGACATGGATTAGTTATTACTAACACCATATTCTAGCATAAAGATATACGAAAATGTTCAAGAGGAGATGCAAGAAATAGCTACATACTGGTTCAGGACACAAGAGTATATAGAGTATTTGACATAGGACGCGAATAGTATTTAATTTTGAGCAGGCTAAAACTGAATTTCATATTGAAAAGAAGAGTGTGTAAGAAAGTTTTAAAACGAATCAAAGTTGAGCAGTGTTCAGAGGTGAACTGTAGCTCAAATACTCAAACACCGTTGAAGGAAAAATGAGAGTTTGAAAACGATAACCAAACTTTGGGGTTTCAGTGGCAAACCCCGACGAAAACATTGATTAATTCAGTCAGATAGGCAGGTGATGAGGTTTTCTGTGAGAATATAAAAATCATTGTTCCACTATGGACTCCGGAAGTTGATGACAGTCAAGAAAAAGAAGAATTCATGTGGAAAATTCATGGAAAGTAAGTCAACTTGTGCTCTTAGAGAATACAGAGATAAATGGAAGAAAGAGAAGCACAATATAAAACTATATGGAAACGAACAGGATTATATAGCATCATGAAACAATGTAAACGTATACTTCAAACATACAATTAATTTTTGATTGCTTTTAGTTAGAAAAGGAAATTGTTCTAATTTAACGCAAGAGGGCGTCGCCCTTTGCTACCGATATGTATTTACATGTATTCCCAATGGATGAAATGAGACTAGCAGATTCACTCTTATATAATCAGATGATGATCGAATTAAATTCAAGATAAAATAACCAGTCAGTGAACTGGGGAAAAAATGAAGCAGCATTTGCTACGATTGAAAAAAAAAAGCTATATCGAAAATTTCATAAGCCTTAAAATTAATTACATTTTGCATAACGTTATCACAGATAGTGTAGGGCTATTAATAATTACCATATATATTGAGCTTCCAAAGGTACTCGTAGACTGCAAATTACCCTTCATGGATACAACTTTAAAAATCATGTGCTATATTCTCTTTGATAGATTCTTAATGCAGTCTAATAACACATCACAATAAACGTACACGTTACCGAATCTGAAATGTAGGAAGAAGTTAGTTGCAAATCGGCAAACGTATAACAATATTCATAAAAATAAAATAAAATAAATTAAATTAAATTTAAAAAAAAAACGCCAGTGCATGCATGGAGGAAATGAAGTCAAGGGAATTTGTGATGAAACATTTCTTCAGTGACCATCGAAGCACGCACCTCCCTTTCCTGGAAGATCGAAACTGCTTGAGTTGAGTGCATGTGCTGTGTGAACAAAGGCTGGTGATAAAAATGAATGAATGAAATTTTCCGTTATTTTAAAATAACTGAACTAACTTCGCGAAGCTTCTTGCTAGGCACCGCAAGGTACCGAATGATATAATATAGCAAAATGCCTGACAGGAAATGTTTTGTGGAATATTTTTGCAGCCGTTTTATTCAACGACACAAACATCGGTTTTGATTATTTTTTTGTTGCTCTTATAAACGTTTCTGAACTTGCACGCAACTTAGGACGAAATATTTTTCTGAGAGTATAAAAGACTTCAGCTAGATGGGTTTGTCTCCCAGAAATCCGTAGCCGTTTTGAAAATAAAACTATCTTTGTCATCATGAAGTTGGAAGTGACTCTTTGCCTTATTTTCTTCTTAGAAGTTTCTTTCGTATCGGCTCAAGAAGTCGAAGTAATGAAGAATAGTTGTGAAAGACGTAAGTAAGATATTGTGGATAATGCAAGAATTAAAGATAACGTTTATGCCTATTATGAGTTTGATTAGTAGAAATATGTTAACACGGGCTAATGAATTTTTTAATCAGCAAAATATTTATGTAAACAACTTTGCTCATTAATCTTTATAGTAAGTAAATTCTTAATTCTTAATTACGGAAGTTATTCTCCGTTATTTAAAATTTTTATGGTTGAACATTTTTATAATCTGAAGTAGATATTCTTCACTATGCAGTATCATCGAAATTTAGTACATTCTTATTAGTATGTTCTCGCGTGCAATCTTTGCAGTCAGCTGAAGAAAGGCCTAACAAAAGAAATCAGTGTGTGGTGTTTCCTTTGAAGCTCTAATGTCATGGAAGTTACCATGAAGGTCATTCATTATTTTGAATAATGCAAATTAATAATAAAGGGATAAATTTCAAGTTCCGCATTGTCTGTGGGTATGATTATAAAGCAAAGAAATGAACGGGTGTCTCATCAGCCATGAAGCAGAGAGAATGAATCAGGATGCAACATCAAAGGATGAAATTGTTCTCGAAATGGTGATGTGGAAATTACGTTATTCCTATATCCAGATTCTTGTACCACTCAATTAACACCAAGTAAAGTTTACTAGTATGCATATAACTGTCTTAAGCTGCATCTTCCAGTGTGGACTCATGATTATAAAACCTCGAAGGAAGAACGCCAATGGAAATGTAGAACATATGGATAATCAGTTTACAACATTATACCAGGTTTATGGAACAGAATTAATGTTTTGTTAATACGCCAATGCTCTTCACTGGCATGACAGCTCCATCAGAGCACTGTGTGCTTGCTAGACTAATTTATTCAGCAACATATACTAGTCGAAGGCTTATTCAAACTTCTGGACTCAAATTTTCAAAAACCAATGAAGGGCATGCAGGAAAGTGAAATTATGCCTTTGGTGAAAATTGGAGAACAATTTATAAAAGAACTTTTAAATTAAATCTCTTAGCCGATCACATATGGATGCAGGAATAACTGTTATATTGATTTTTTTAAGAAAGATGGGTTTCATTTTCAAAATAGACAATAATTATTTCGTCCACATAAAATTTATTGAGAATAATGCACTTATTTGCACAGCATTAGTTCCCTCATTCCTAGTTATTGACTTTATCAGATATATTAGGCCTAAAACCTCAAAGTAAAGATTAAAATATCAAATTTCGGTAAAATGCAGGTAACCCTCGTATAACGCGGATGTTAGATTCCGTAGAAATGCCGTGTTATATAAATCGCGTTATGCGAGTCTCAGATCACATAGAAAAAGTAGGGTTATGATCCGAAATCGTTTTTTTTTTTAATTATATAAACAATAATGACATATACAACAAAAAATATTTTTATTTAATTCAGGTAATTCATGTAATTTAAGAAAACATAAACTGTGAAACAAATACATAGTATAAAAGAATAAAAAATTACAAATTGTACTTAAACTTCATTGCACATAATGCATAAATGTTTTAGGCAAAATAAAATAGTGCATATTTTAATCTTTCATAGCAGGAGGATTTGAGGATTCGTTAATAAACATTGGTTTTGTAATCATGTAATCACCTGATGCATTACTACAAAACAGTAAATTAATTCTATCTTTTGAAACTTTTGAATCCAGGAGCTGATCTTTCATTTTTCGAAATAAAGGTGCGTTTTTGCACTTTTTTCCAATATAATCCGCATTCATCCACATTGAACATTCGGTCTGCACTATAAATGTTTATAAACTTTGAGAGTTTTTTGTTTAATAAGATTTCCATCCATAGAAATTTTCTTTTGAGTGCATCTTCTTTCCAAATCATTACAGATTTCTTCATTTTTCCATTAGAATATCGCGTACAAGTGCAACGGGCTTTGCTCTTATCGTTGACCCAGCAATAAACACTTTCTCGAATTTTATGTTCCGTTTGTTTGATTGGTCGAATTGTTGATTCATTTAAATTCAAAAACCTCTGCAAAAACGCCTGGTTTTTCTTCATTTTTCAACCGATCCAAGATTTTGAATATTTTTCTTCGAGAGAAATTAATTTTTTTTCAATGTTGGCTTTTCCCTTTCGTTGCAGTTTGTGGCCATTACTATAAAAATAAATTTTTACACAAAAAAGCAAGCATTACATATTGTATGTAACTCACTAGAAAATAAAGTGCTCAGCTTGAGATGAACACACTTATGATTTTAAATGTAATTTCCTGCAAGAAACGAGGACAATTTTCAACAATAAACGTTTTATACGGTAAACAATTGAAGTACATGTGCTAAAGGGTATTTCCCCTAATATAAATTCGCTACTTATAGTTACATGCGGGATACAGGCAGACACAAATTTAAAGAAGATAAAATTTGATTTTTAAGTCGCGCGGTGAAAAACATATGAAAAGATAAAGGGTTACTACAATTTGTAGACCGTGTTTTTGTTGGAAATGTGTTGTACCGAGATCAACAAGGGTTGCTACAATTTTAGACCGCGTTATATCGAAACCGCGTTGTATAAGTACCGCGTTGTACGAGGGTTACCTTTACACCTTTCTAAAGGGAATTATTACGTGGATGTATAAAATGGTTTTCATGTTACATATTTTTCAAACTATTCTACAGTTGGTGATTAAACTAGGAAGTACTAAGCACTTGGATCTATTGTGGAAGAGCAGCCTACTCCACTGCACAAATCACTGTTTCTTCTACTTAATCCCTCCTACTGGACGCCACAAAACTACTACCATCAACACAACTCCACCTACCGCCTGCAATCACCAATGATATTTCTTTTCTGTAAATTGCGTTTTTCTTGTTGGCTGATTTGCCTGTATGCTGGATGAAAAACCAAGTTTCCGGGAGATAATATCCTGCTCAGTCCGTAAGAGATCAACTATCTCACCTTTAATTGCAAAAGCCCATATAAAGATTCTTCCCGTTCGCGACGATAATTGAACTGAGGTCTTTTCCAATCGAAGGGGGCAATGTTCCTTTGTTCTTCCGTTTGCGCTGTTGAGGCATTTCATACTTGTAATTTTAACTCAAAAATTATCTCGAAACATAATATCTTTACTGAGGTACTTATTGTTTGTTTGTTTTACAGTGGTAAAACGTGTTGACATAGATTTAGAAGAATGCAAGAGAGAAGGGAAAATAACAGAGGAAAATGCAAGTAGCTAGTTACTAATGTTTAATCAGTGTTTTGATATGTATATTGACTCCTGTTGTAACTATACTCTTGTTTTTCCAAACAAGCGCAACTTTTGATTCAAAATATAATAAAAAGGTGCTTTTCTTTTGTATAATATATATAGCTGTTTTATTACTGTATTGATTTTTTTTTAATTTTTGCATTAGAATTATTATATATTATAATTAGGAGTCTGAACTACTTGAACTATTTTATTTGTTTTCGTGATTTTAATGATCTAACAAAGAATTTATATTTTGACAGGTTTACAGTATAATAATTAATATTTTGTTACCCCAGGGCTCATAAAATTGCAGAATGTATGTTGTACCAAACTGCTTTCTGTACATATTGTATATCCGGTAAGGTTAAACTGAGGATTGAAAGGCGGAATCCCTCGACTGGGTAAATCCCAGAGGTGTGCTGTATGATTCAAGTATGGCGAATTGATGGCTATGGTGTCACCCAGAAATCACAGATCGTTATTGGCGAATTACTCTCGAACCTCAAGAGTAACATTCATGACATTGCACATTATCTTGCTGGAATACCCCTGTGTTATCAGAAAAATATTCATAATGAAGTGTGTCCTTGATCAGCCAAAATGGATCGGTAGCATTCATTTGTAATATTCATACTATGGTGGCTCCCTTTAGGGGCTCCAAGAGATTTCCAGGAAATACGTCCACGCACAATAATTTTTCCACTCTTGGCTTTCGTCAATACTTCTACCTACCACTACTATGTAGTGGTTGGTAGAAGGATTGAGAGATGGAAAGGAGATTCATCCGAAAAGGAAGTTTTTCTTTTCATTTTTATTTTCTTCAGTTTAATTCAGTTTTCGGAGGCCCATACGGATGATGATGACTGTTCAGGCAAGTTGTACCATTTGTTTTCCTGGTCAATACCATGATCAGCTCTTCTACAGATTTTTGTATATGGGCTTGCACAAAGCAGGACATGCGCTCACTACGTGCATCGATACGAGACGTGTTCGCCCACTGTTATTCTGGCGACTGCTGGTTTACTTAGTATTCTTCCACTCTTGGAAGACCTTAACTACAGCATTGTCCGCAAAAGACGCTAAAATATTGACAGATTCCTGGTTACAATTGCAATTTTTTCGAAGCCGTCAGATCACACTGCCGATATCGATCAGCAATGTCGAATGAACAGTATGTTACACACGTTTAGTGTCATGTACACAGACTTTGATTTCAGTGTGAAATTTCAATAGCAAAAGTTTGTACCAATAGAAGTACTTATAATATTTTGACTAGACTGCATGTAACCAGAATCGATCGTATGTCTTGCATCCATACTTATAGAGAATAAAATCGTTTTTAATCTAACTACGAATCACCTTACGAGTATGTTTACTGGTTTATAAGATATAAGAATTGTGAAGCAGATATTAAGGGCGTATTGTGAATCATAGGCTGGTCATGACTCACGCTATCCACAGAATTGATGCGATTGTGATGATGTTCGTCAGAAATTGTCTAAGAAATATCAAAGGTCATTAGGTTCTTATTATAACGATGCAGATGACACTATGATATGAAGCTCTGACTGACAAAGGATTTTTATCCAACGATCACAGCACCGTACTGTGGCTTCTTTCTCAATTGATTTATGTATGGTATTCTTCCCGTTAGAATATGCTTCCTTTTGATTAGGATGCGCGCACATTTGAGTGATGTTTTTCGTCTTACGATTTCATCAGATGGCAAATAAGCAACTCATTACAATACAGTAGCTACAGACCACACCCACATCAATCTATCAGAGATGTACTGAATAACGCATCTCTGGGGTTTGGTTCAATCGTTGATGATCCAAACGCATACATGACAACGAATCCGAAATCTGCTAACTTCTTACTATGTTATTCTGAATAGTAAATTTATTTATTCTAAATAGTAAATTCTATTTACATGCGTTAATTCTTTTGAATACGGTTTATTTTATGAATGTCTGGTGAAAACTGTCATTTGGTAGAAGTAGATTTTAGATTCCAAGCGTATTCGACTGTATTACAAGTGATTTAGTGTAAATTCAATCATCTCTTGAGATTTTCTTAGCGTATGAAGAATGGACCGATTTTGAAATATCAAAAGCTGTTCTTGTTCCAACTGCGTGTATGCTATGTACGATATACATAGCATACATGTACAATTCGAATATGTACAATTAGAAGGTTCAATTAACATGAATAATAATATATTTTGATATTAATGAAAGGGTTCTTGCTATGAGATGTTTATATATTTCAGAAATTATATTTAACAGTGATACTCATAATTGAGCTGTGTGTTTAGTGTCACGAAATATATTCATACGCAATTCTGAATGCTTACGTGACCGTTATTTTTTTTAATTAATAGAGTTACGAATTTTTCAAGACCTGTGTAAAAGAATGTTGTGAAACAATTTTGGCGAGGAATTCTGATAGATTAATAATCGCATACAAGGAAAGGTCTGAGGAGGAGAGGAAGAAAATGATGCGTAGAAAGGTAACACCCTTCCTTATCATACCTTGCAGTCATAAGTATTCGATAAAAATCACCTACTTCTAAATACTGTTCTGTTTTTATTATAAGGCTCAATATTAATATATTTAAAGCATATACATGTTTAAAGGTGAATATCGTTCGTGACAGTTTGTAATCATGTGGTACTCGAGTTACTGTGAGTGAACTACAGAGTTAGATAATCCACTGTGTTGTGTATTTCCGACTTGGCAGTTCGAAAAGCTGCCAAGTCGGAAATACACAATTCGAATGCATACTCAAATTTTTAGAGATGTAAAATATCTATCCTTTTATGTTTGTGATAATTTAAATGAATTGAGACACTTCTGGAAAATAAAATAATTCTTTCACTTCTGTTTATCTCCCGAACGATGTAAATGTAACTTTTTATTCTTTTTTATTTTATTTCCTTTAGAAATCAATAGGGAGCTGGTTTACAACGTTCCTGATTGCTAACTATTTTTGTTATAAGTTCATTTCAACCTCATATTTCGGTGAATGAAAGTGTGAGGTATCTTTACCGTTGCTCATTAAAACTATCTGTGACCGCGTTCCTTTCTGGGGTTGTGGAATAGCAGATTAGGTTTCAGTTTCGTTTTGCCCAGTTTTGCCTATCAGTTCATATAATGCTGTCCTAATTTATATCTTAGAAACTGTTTGAGGCTTTATAATAATAATAATAAGTTTTTTCCTTGTTTTCAGACATTTTCTTCAAACATTTCAATACTTTCTTATGATTACCTGAATATTTTATGAATTGTCGTATAAATTTCCTTTTAAGATTACAACCTGGAAGACTATAAACGTACAATGACATTAGCCTCTTTTATTATTTCAGAACAGACAAATGGAAGAATGCATGAAGGTAAAAATAACTTTATATATAAATATATATATATAATTTTTGTTTGTTTCTAATTATGGTATTTTATTGTATATGTTTTACTGATTATTATTTAATAAGATAGTTTTCTGTTATCGGTCGTTCATGCCAAACATGTTTCACGCGACATTCATGTGATTTCGCATCGCAAGCAGGCTAGCGTCAGAATGTTCCCTTTAGTTAGCCGCACTAGTTACTCGTTCTAAAACTAGTTCTCAAACAAAGCTATGAAACTCTTATGTCTTCGTATGTTTCATACGTATAATAAGTAAACAAGGGGAATATTCATTATATTTCTACTGTAAAAGCACAATGCGGAACTTCACCGTTTATTCGAGATAATGGCTGGAGAGAGTCGGTGAGAAACGGATTGAATCAACCATCATTTAGAGGCTCTTCAACTACCTCTAACACTTTTTTTCTGGATGGCATGAAAATAAACTCCCGAGGTATAAGAGCAGTATTCTAAGCCTGGACACATTTGATATTTGTACAGAGGTGCTGGTCTAGTAAAGGCTTGAACGAGAAAGTGAATCAAGTTATTTGGAAACAGGAGATACTCTTGAAGTCATGTGCTTGCGGCAAAAAACGTTAAAGATAAATACTATTCCAATTTATAATGAGATAGATAGATAGAGAGAGAGAGAGAGAGAGAGAGAGATCTGGTCTTTACTTTTGAGCCGTGTCTTACAAAAAAAAACCTTGCAGAAGGATTTTTTTTATGAGAAACAAAAAGAAAAAGAGAATTATAACAACGAATGTTTCTGTAGTTTAGCAGATTTTCTTTAAAGTATGTTTCTATACATAATCAGATTTTATTGAAACGAACAATATAATCCGACAAGTTTCATCATCAGTGGTATAGGATGTATAAAATTACCAGAAAAATTAATGTCCCATAACAAATGTATAAGAATTTCAGCAACCTGTCGAGTTATATTGCATATTTTAATAACATCTATTTCTGTGTATAAAAATGTGGTCTCCATACTGGAAATTTAATGAAAAAGAGAATTACATTTTCCAAAAGGTGAAAAAATCATTATACTGAAGAACTATATAATTTGTTATATAAATCATTGTTTAAGGCGCAGGCTCTAGAAGATCTTGATGGTTCGCAGGTTTGATTGCTGCAAGGGATATAAGCCGAATGAATTATTGGAAAAACTAAGGATAGCGTTTGAGTAAGTGAGTGAAGGTAAATTGTATCAGTTAGTACGTGGGGTGGGCGATATAAAAGATCCTTCAGTAAGTAACTGGTGGAAGCTCTAATCCACTATCAGATGACTGATAATGAGTTAGAGACTTTGAAGGACAGAAGATGAAGCCGGAGATTCAAGATTTCGCATTCTCTGGTAAGAGATGTGTGCAGGTGTGTGTGTGTGTGTGTGTGTGTGTGTGTGTGTGTGTGTGTGTGTGTGTGTGTGTGTGTGTGTGTGTGTGTGTGAACAAGATGTGTCTGCCCTAAAAACTGTAAGGAGGATATGAACAAGGGGATGAAAAGTAGGTTTTTTGCATGTGGCGACTGCGGAGATGTGGATTGTATTTAAGGCGCTGTATGATGAACTGTGTGTGTGTGTGTGTGTGTGTGTGTGTGTGTGTGTGCATTTTCTTGTCAAGTCAAGAATTAAACATTTGTTTCTTCCAGCGTCATTCATTTTAAATTTTGCAATTGTATTTTCTCTCTCTCTCTCTCTCCCTTTATTCCTGTATCGCATTTCGTCTTTCGGTCCATGTATATCAATTTTATTTTTCTGAATGTCGATTTCTTTCCATCCCATATAAATGTGCTATCCATGTTTTCTACATTTCTGGATCTTTTCCTTCAAATTATAAAACGCATTTTTTCCCTGTAAAATCTCTTAATATGGATTTATGTTTTTAACCTTTATATGTTGTTTTAATTTTGGAATTAATTGTTCTCTTAAAGTCTAATTTCTGCCATCTATATTTGTGTTTAGTTTCATATTGCAATCCATACTTTCGAACTATATGAATTAGATAGCGGCCGTTACTCTATGAAATTTATGTGTTTCTTTATTTTCTTTATTTTTTTTTTAAATGCATTGCCTTTTTAAATATCCAGTTGACTTTTTTTTAAATGTATGTTTATGTAGCTACCATTCGCTGAAGTTTATATCTCTATAGTACACTAATATCTTGAGTCGGCTAAGGATATCTTTCTATATTTTAAACCTTTTTTATTTTTGTTTGTTTTTACATAATCCGAAATCCTGCTCTAGAGACCAAATATGGAATATCTTCATGATTGCAAGTAAGCGGAGATTTGATCTCACAACGATGAAATTGATCTGCGACCAAAAAACAATCCTAACCATCCATGTGGGCACCAGGATTCGCACAGTCTGTAGATATTGGTTCTTTAAGGATGGATAAGATAATCACGTGTCCAACCAGACTGATAAACAATAGAAGCCAACAAAGATATCAAAAAGGAATATTTCTTTGTCTCTCTATAGTTTTGACTTTTATATACATTTTTTGAGATCTATAGCTTGTGTTTTGGGCTTATTTCATTTAACACAAACTAAGTGTCAAAGCTACTTTTCTTTACCTTGTAAGATTCTACTCATATTCATAGAATCAACAAAAGATTGTTCTTCTATGCTAACTGAACATGCTGTTTTGTGTTGCATACTTCTTATAATTTTTTTATATTGTTGGAGTTCAAGATGCACTAAATATCACTCTCATGTCTTATATTTCTGTGTTGTTCATTTATTATATAACCTCGATTTTAGTTTTGCATTGTTATATAAATTTTCTATTGCTTCTGTAAAATGCACAGTGCATTCTGTTTTTTTTCCATGGTATTCTATAGTTTTTTTTACGCATTTTTTTCAAACTTTCTAATAGTCGATAATGTACTTGTTTACAAATTAACTTCTTGTCTTTTATTAAAGAATTTGTTCCAAAACATAATGATCTACGCATAAAATTCTTTTTCTGAGACCGCTTTGTTCTTCTGAGAATGTGTTCTCTGGTGTTTGTAAAAAGGCCTTCGTATTTCACTCAGAATTTTCAAAATATTTGTGATATTTATTAATTAACATTTTCTCTATTAACTCCTATAAGATATCAATTATACTGCTATAATCCCTATCTTATTTCTTAAATATAGATATAACCTTAGATTTAAACATGTGATTGTATTTTATATTTTTACCCAACACTTATTTATTGACCTTCGTTAATTGAAAAAAAAATTCTGTATTATACTTTCAAATCTCTGCATTTATGTAATCTAATTTAGTTGTTTTTCTATGAAATCTAATCTTACTTCTGTTCCTATATTACTTCTATATCATTTAATGTAGCTTTTCCCTTTACCACCAAATCCATTTGTTTCTAATGTGAAAACATTTGGTATGTTTGTTTGTGGAAAGTATTGTTATTATTTTAGCATGTTATGTTTTACTATCCATGATTACCTGAGATCAACGATGGCATTTTGAGAATTTTTGAGAATTCTCTTCTGAGTGGATCGCATGCTCGATACCATTATTTCATCATCCCTCAATATGTGTTATGCTCAAAGAAGAATCTATTATGACCAAGTACCTTGGTTTCAAGAAAGTTAATTAATGCTCTAATAAAGAGGTTATGCGTATCAGCATAAGCCTATCTGCATTTAATTTTTCAGCTGCGTGAATTATCTTGTCGATTTGTATTTGTCTTATGGAATAAACCCGATTTTTTAGGTGGATAAACCTTCTACCACCACATGAGACGAGTAAACTTACCTTCAGTTCAAAAGCTCTTATAAGGGTTCTTCGTATCCTACATGGGAAATGAACTGTCTTTAAAACCAAAGGGAGTCTCTTTCAAATGATTATAGTGTCTGTAATTTGTAATTTATTTATCTTCAAAAATGTCCCGTTAATTAAAAGTTATATAGTATGTTTGTATATGTTAGAAGTAAGCTATTTCTTGTTACTTTAATTTCACTAATACTAGGAAGAGCCAACCACACATTGTTATTATAGTGTTCTTATATAAAGAATAACTCTGTAAATATGTTTGTTTATTTATTTATAGCAAAAAATCGCCGGTAACAGGGATTGCGAAAATATTCGTGTAAGTATCATTGGGAAGTATTATTCTTCCATTGTTATGCGTAATTCAGAGTTTAAAACTATATAGAACGAAAGTAAATTTTATGATATTCTTATTATTTTATTTTCAAGAAATTACAATTAGATTTTAATTTTTATTTTACGGAATCTTAAATACACAAACGTTTGCTATCGAGTATTTTCACTATTAGAATACTTCGATGCATAGAAGATATTTCAAGTGCACTATTTTGCAAATAATATTTTTTTACATATAATTTGTATGACTGCTATTTAATGCCCTATTTATACCTAATTATATCGAAATACTTTTACTTGAGAGAATGATACCATTATCGCTTCGGAATTTATTGTTCTGTTGATTAATTATTTCCAGACAATAACAATTCGTGTTAGCGTTAGGAACCACTAGATGACAGCACTTGTAGTCTCCTCATTGCTTGCTGTTAACATTACAGATAGTCTTAGGCCTATTATTTCTCATCGCTACTGGTAGAGGTTGAGATACTCCCTCATTTCAGTCCCTTAACGTCAGGGCTAAAACGGTCTTGACTATTCCCTATAATGGAATAAAAGGCGATATTGAATTTACTATTATGTTTCGTTTATATATTTATTTATTTCTTTAGTGCATAGGAGAAAATTAATGAAAAAAATGCACACAGATTGATACTTCAATAACCAATTGCTACTATCTGAGATTGAATGCAAGTTCCTGACACCTCCACGAAAGCAGTGTGTGTGTGTGTGTGTGTGTGTGTGTGTGTGTGAGTCATCAGTGATATGATGTATAGTCTGCACAGCACCACACTCGAAAAACAGTGACTGTGAAATTCCCCACAGGTGTAAATGAGTGGGTACAGCAGCTTTGTCTGGTCATAAATATGTTTAGCTTGCTCCAGAAGTGTAAGAGTGAATTGAATCCTGGTCGTTTGATATTTGGATCTGTGATCGGGTACTTGTTTGTAGTTCGTTCCAGAGTCTTCTCCACCAATCTTGGGTAATCAGCATCTGGTATTACCACGAAGCCATATGGTAGATCTAGAGGTAGAGATATATCTTGTTATATAGGAAAGTGCACATTATTTCTGATTTCATTTTATTTCTTTGATGGTAGCACCTTCTCACCTGAAGCACGTTGTAGTGATGAGGCAGAGAATGGGTAACTACGGAAAAGGAATAGAATTTAAGGTAGCAGAGATGGTTCTCATTGTTAAGTTAAGATGCGTGTCCACGAGAGTCGTGTAGAGACCGGCTCTAAAATGGTGAACAATACTTTGCACGGGGAAGAACAGAGCCATGGTTGATGTTCTAAGGATAGAGGCATTAAAACCTCAAGTTGTGGCTGTTAGCTTGTTTATGATATTATTCCTGTCCGAGATCTTTAACTTAGTTTTCTCCAAATGTTTTCAGTTAGCTAGAGTACGGTCAAGTGTGACATCAAGGTAACAAGGCACTATTTTGGTTTTCAAATAGTGCCATGAACGATTTTGCAGAACTTTCTTTTTAATTTTCTGTGAGACTCATAGTTATTTACGTGGACAACAGAAACAAGATTTGTGCTCGTAGAAGATATTCCCAAGCATTTCAAAGTGATTTTGTAGTGTGGTCAGATATTTCCTCAGTGTCACCTGAAGGCCTTGGAAAGGGTGCGAAAGTTATCGCAACCCTGTTTAGGGTGTCAATAGCTATATCATCAGCATAGATAAACTTTCGGCTAGCTGTTTGGGGAGGGGGGGATACATTTTGTGTACAGGCTGAATAAAGCTAGAGCAAAGGTATATTCTTGTGACAATCCATCCTGCGGGATAAATCTTCTTCCTTTTTGTGAATTGAGATAAACCATTATTTGCCCCCATTGGAGAGTATTCGTGCTAGTAATTGTAGAGTTTTTTTGGCATTTGATTATTTTGGTTACTTTATACGGTAACCCTTTCATCCATAAGCTGCTGTTAGGTCTATGAAGGCAGTACCAGTTTTAAAACCCTTTTAGTATCCAGATTCTATACCGGTCATGAGAGCTAGTACCTGGTCTCTACAGCTTTTTCGATTTCGAAACCCAGCCTGTTCACTGGGTAAGATGGCTTCTAGTTTTGTAGAAATATTGGATAGGATAATTCTTTCAAAACGTTTGTAAGGAGCATAGAGAACTGTGATAGGGCGGTAGTTTTTATGGTCATAATTTGATTTATTGGATTTTTGGTCAGGCTACTATCTTTTATGTCAAAGTTTTGGAAAACGTTCATCATGTATTGCTGAGGAGAAATTAGATAGCCCGGATTTTGCTCTTGAGCAAAGATGAGTAAAAAAGTCTAGAAGGATGTCATTAATACTAGCTTCACCTGTTTTAATTTGAGGTGTGCATCATTTCATTTAGTGTTTCTGGATTGGAATTTGCGAAAGACGTAGAACATGATAAGAAAACATTTTTGTAAAGGCGATGGATCAACGTATTGGTATCTGTGGGAATATTGGGTTTGTTTTCTGTGCTAATATTTTTGAAATGCTGTTAGGGTTTATTTTTCCATTAGTTATGTTGGAGAGGCGAACAACACTTACTCTTGATCTTGATCTTTACCAGATCAAGACTTGATCTGGTAAAATTGAGGTTGTTCGTCTTTTCATTCCAGAGAGCTCTTCTACAACAATTCCAGGACTTAAGTGGGCAGAAATAATGTTTGGATGTTTGTGTTGTTCATACTCTGCCAGAAGAATACTACTTTATGTTGCATATCGTGAAGATTTTTCTTACTCCTCTTGGGATGTGTTTCTTGCCAGATTCCGTAAGACGTATAGTGAATCTTTCAGACATATCAACTGTGGGTGAATAACGTTGATATTGTTTTCAATTAATTCTCTCAATTTTGGCTATTTTGCCTTCCTGAGATTCCAACGCGGTATTGGGCTGTATATTGGGATTAGAAGTCCTTCAGTAATTAGATAGGATTTGTGCTAGCTGTGGGAAAACGGAGAGACAGTACTTGATAGATGAGGTGAAAGGAATTCCTTCCATATCAATCATGGTAAACAGGGTTGTATCTGCTCTCTAACTCCTAGATTTAAAGGTTCCAGGTTGTTTTCAGTCGTAGAAGAGGTGGAGGCTGTTTGCTAACATCCAGTCTGTTAATTGCAGGCATGAGTCGTCATCATTATTGTATCCCCACAGTGCATGTGCTAGTTAAAATCTCCGAGGATGATGCCACAATGGGATGGTTGAGGAAATACAGGGCTTGGTAAATCAAGTACAGGTAGCTTATATACATTGTGGATTGAATTATTTGGCCGGATGCCAACGAAAAAATCACTTTTTGAATGGTCCTGAGATTCAGAGATTCTTTCCAATTGTTTTTTTTTTCGTAGATGGCCAGGCCGTATATTTGAAAGTGAGAAGAATGGTAATGTTTCCTTAAAGGGTATGGTGAGTTTCTTGTAGACCCACAATGTCTGCTTTGTGTTCCGTAAGAGTATTAATTAGTATCTCTGATTTTGATCTGGTGAATCCCTCGATATTCAAGTGGATTGTTCGTTCATTTTTAAGGTTACAAATGATTTGGAGACTTTAGTGGACTTTTCGAGCATAGCTCTTTGCTTAAGCTATGGCGAACCTTGTTGACCCGGGAGACAATTGAGCCGGTATGTCTACTTTTATACTGTATGCGCCTTTCTTTTAGTGTTCAGGATACCATAGTTGGCATTTGGATCCTAGAAGTCAGAAGTTGCTACTTCCTAGCCACGGACCGGTGCAGACTACTATCAATCCCCGAAACGCTTCACCTGGTAGACATTCGTCAGGTTGATATTCGTGTAACTCTCGAGGGGCTATCTTATTTAACGTGGCATAGGGCGCCATATCACATTCTCGTCATAGGGTTCTGTGGCGTTTTGATTTGAGAGGCCATGCGAATGGCTGCTCCGGCCATTCGGCAATACTGCTGTTGGTCTGGGACTACTTATTCCTTAGGGTTATCCTCTGGTTATCGTCTGAGAAGACAGCTTAAGATGAAAGACATACACACATTATTGTGATTTATCTATAAGCCTCTTCTCAGATGATTTTAGACGAAACACTTTTTTTAAAATGGTAGACAATTAAGATATGAAAAAGGAATGCATTGGAATGAAAGTGATTTCAATATTTAATTGTCATATTTGCTATTTTGAATTAAGGCCGACCCAACTAAAGCTGTGAGGTCAGTGCATGATATATGCTAACTGTATTTTCTGAGTAGTGTGTGTGTCTGTTCTGTGTGATGAAATAAAACCGACTTTCTAAGAAAGAACCGCCCCCCCCCCCCCGTTCTTCCTGTACATGAAATCTGTTCGCTCCCTTCAGTTTGAGAATACTTTGTAATTTATTTTACATTCTAGACAGGATTCTAACCCCGGGATCTATATTAATAAGACATCATCAGTATTTACTGAGCTTGGTATTCAAAAGAACGCATTAAAAGAATGGATGATTTCTTATTATTTGATTGGCGTTGTGCAATATTTATATTCATTTTAATAAACATATTCCTAATTAAATCTGAGAATTAAATGATCATAATAATCCTGGATCCATAACCTAATGAAGTGAATTGCTAAAAACCAGGATCAAATAAGAAGCGTATCAAGACTCTTAATTTCTTTCAATGAAAAATGGCAAATCGCCTCATTCCGATCTTTATTCAGAACATGCATTGAAAAATACGTTTTGCTGTAATGGTTTCATTATCCGATTATGTAATGCTCTTAATGCAAGTAATATAATGCATATAATAATAATATATAATATTTGTTTTACTGAATGAGAAAAAACCTTTCCAGACTTACAATCCCATATCTTTCAGTATACAATAAAGCTATTATTTTTTGCTTCAACAGGAATGTCTGATCCAGAAATTTGGAAATAGGAAGAAAGGACCAAACCCTAATATAAGTGTAATAAAGAATCAAAGGGACAGGAATAATTCACAGAATCTTCCAAGCAACAGATACGCATCATGGAATATCTTCATCAACATCAGTGGCTCTGTGGATCTACAAATACTTCAGCGCCCACCACCTTTCCGGCATCCTCGGATTTCTTCACCGTAACTGTATAATAAGGGGGTTAGCTTTATGCTTCTAAGTATTCTTTGTCTGTAAATTGCATATGAGACCGACTAACTCGCTTTTAGCTGAAAAGCCCTGATAAAGGTTCTTCGCGTCCTAGAACAGGATTCGAACTCAGGACTTTTCCAAAGAAAGGCTTTGTCTAATCCAACTGAGCTAAAGTGGCTTTCTATAATGGATATGCTGTTAAGGGTTTATTCTATGTTTGTAATGAGAGACTTTATCCCATTTTGTATTTGATTTAAATGAAGAGCAATAATAAAAATAATACAAAATATCATTTTTGAAAAACAGAAAAAAACATTTGATTTTTCAACGAAATATTGAAGATTTATAGTTCTTGCTAATGGATCCATTAACAGATATTTATTAATTTTTTGCACTCTTCAAAGACCAAGTACTCTTTTGCATGATTGAGGTATTACGTTCAACTTTATAAATACTTAAATCCAAGAACATTTCTCTGCATTCTGAAGAAGTTAAGAACTTCTTGCTTATGGAAATCAGTATGGGAAGCCTGCACTTTGCTGTTATGAAAACATTCATTATCAATACAATAATGAGTTCAGTATACAGAGTTTATTATTGTACACATAATGAACGAATTTGTTGTGAAATATAACCATTGTCCGGTGACATAATACTAATTATCACATAAATTTGCAAGCTATTTCTGAAGTAATTAAAATTAAAGGCTTAAGTTCATTCATCGCCTTGGCTTGTTGAACAAATCCTTCAGCCAATAATTCACGTACCCTACTTTAACAAAGCTTAACTCTCGTATTTGCAAGATAAAACTCACTGAGAGGCTGTGACCCTGTTTCAGATAAATACTAATGAATAATTATCAGTAGATTTATTAAACTTTGAAAACTGAAAAATACGATGCAATAAGTCTATCATTATGAAGGTAGAGGAGTAAATGAAACATATGCAGATCTAATTGTTTTATAAGTAACAAAATGCTTTCGAGAGATGGATTCCGGTATTGAGCCCACATGTTTATTAAATGCGAACAGGATACGTGAAAATCCGACAAGTTTCGTAAGTCGTATGACTTACATCATCATCAGGGGCATTGGTGTGTATAAAAAGTTAAACACAACTAACAAAGATTAAATTCCTAGTCCATTAGATGTTTCTAACTGTAACATTGAAAAAATTGAAACATTCGTTACTGAATGTTTGTTGGAACATTGCTATTTGTTGTCACGTTTTGTGCTTCACGTGTGTTATGTCCAAGATCTGAGGAAGTTACATTGTTTATGAATGCCAACCACACTTGGTGTAATATTAAGACTTGGTTTTTGTTGCACTGTGTAGGAATTCTAAGCATTTTTGACGTTTCCTTAAATTTTCTTGTGAAACAGTTTTTATCAATATATGACATGATCGTTTTCTCCAATATTTCTTGGCCAGTGGAAGTTGTGTGGAAAGCTAGGCCTGATTTGCTTTCTCTTCTTGTTTCTACGTCTTTTTTATGTTCTGCCATACGGATTTCTCCTATCCTTTCCGTCTGACCTACGTAACAAATGCCACAACAACAATAGATTTGATAGATCTCTGGTTTTTTATTGGATGGTGCAAAGGTTTCGGTAGATGTAGGAATTTTGATATTTTTTCTAAAGGGAGAGAAGCTATTTTTAAGATGTACTTGCGGAGCAATCTCGCTAAACTCTCTGTGGCATTTTTTCATGTATGGTAGTGAGATGTGAGATTGCGTTCTTGAAATCTTGTGTTTCTACGTTGGTTGTGGGAGCTGTGTTCAGAATTTTATTAATTGATTTCGGCTCAAATCCATTAAGTATGAGACCTCTTTATGGAAAACTTTGAAACTAACGCTCTAAAAACTATCAAAAGAAATACAAAAGATGGCTAAGGTATATGGATGGCATTTTTGTCATTTGGCCAGCAACGACAGATGAATTAATTGTTTTTAAAGAACACCTTAACAGAATACACCCAATTATAAAACTAACTTTGGAAATAGAAGAACATCAAAAAGTACCTTTCAGGATATCCTCATAGAAAAAATGAAGAAGAAAAAAGTTAAACCATATCCATTTGCAGAATATTTACAACTACAGGAAGTTTTTATATAATGAAACCTGTGGTGAATTCATGACTAAAAAGTACACGTACTAACCACAGCAAAGACTATTTAATTCGTAAATATTTCATCCCAAGTATCTTGGGACATCCTCAGTACGGTAGTTCAAACAATACTAGGAATAACATACAGTTGAACATGATTACAATGGAATCTCAATATGCGTGCAGTAACGTGTTATAGAAGTTAATTAAATTTAACTGAAAAAAATGAATAAATTAAAAAAATATTTAAAAAAAAATATATATATATAAGCCACCTTTACCACGAGTTGCCTTGGTCTTGCAGTACCTGTAGGATCAGCTAGACTTGCATCACTTGCAGGCGCAAACTTGACTTGTTTGTCTGTTTGCTTACTTGGGAAATGGAGTAAAACCAGGTTTAAAATTGCTTGGTATTTTTAACACATATATATATATATATATATATATGTGGTGATCAGCTTTTACTCGGTTGTTGTACATTTGAATAAAATATAGATTTAATGACTATAAAACCGAGATAACATATAAAGATTTTAATGACAAATACTACTAGTTTAGGCATATGGCAGCCTTCTTCAGGTATTTATAAAGGAATACTAATAAATACTGAATTATTTAAACAAACTGGAAATTACAGGTACAAATTGCCTCACATAATCGATACATAAAAACGTTGTATTTTTTCAAGTTGTTATATATATATATATATATATATATATATAAATTATTTTATACAATTTGTATGACAATTTTCCATACTTTAGGAATAGTAAGAACGTCGTAGCTGTTTAAATTTGGTCTGCGTAGTAGGGCTTCAGCACTTTCTTTATATAAACGTTCATGTTTATATAAGATCTGGGTAAACGTTTCGACTTCTCCCAATGGATCCTATGGTTTGGATTTTCAACTCCGTGTTGGCAGAGACCATTTCTGCGGTTTGAAAAGACGAATGTGGACTTGATTTTCCGATATGCGTTTCTGAACAGACCTACCTGTCTGACCAAAGTAAGACAATTTGCAGGAGCATGGGATCTCATAAACGCCAAGTAACATGAGAGGTGAAAGGTTGTCCTTAGGAGAAGGTAACACGTTTTAGATTTGGTTGATAAGTTTGTAAGTAGTGGCAACATTGTATTTTTCATAATTTTTGAAAGACGTTCGGAGATGCCTTTGACGTAAGCTATGGGAATCCTATGGACTTCTTGTCTGGGTTGATGTGTGGAAAAGTGACTGATTATTTTTTGAGTTGTTCTAAGATTATATCTATTTAGTATGGCTGTATTTTTGATTATTTCTAGTTCTTGGTTTAGAGTATCATCAAAGGAGCAAAATTTGTGTTTTCTGGAACACTAGTGATTTAATGATGCCAAATTTCTGAGATGGATGATGAGAGCGGAAGAATTGTGAATGTAGCGACCTGAGAATGTAGACTTGGGATAGACAAACTTGGCGACGAAACCGTCTTCTTTTCTTTGAATGTGTAAATCCATAAAGGAGATAACCTGTGGAGATTCTTTTTCTAACGTAAAGTTGATGCGAGGGTGAAGAAGTTTTATTTTGTCTAGAAACAGGTGTAATTCCTGTTCGGGATGATCTCAGACTGCAAATACGTCGTCCACATATCGTAACCAAATTTTTAGTTTGGGTTCAAAAAGTGAATTTTTTTTCAAGGTGTTCTAGAAACAGGTTTGCTAAGTTTGGTGATAAAGGAGATCCCATTGCTGTTCCTTCTTCTTGTTTGTAAGTTTGACCTTTCCAGGTGAAGTAACCGGACGTAATAATAAATTTGAATAATTCAACTATATCAGTTGAATTATTCAAATTTAGCAATCCACGCTAGCGAGTAAAAAACATTAGAAAAATATCATACGTACTCATTAGCAAAACCAGTATGAACACATCCTATTTCCCGCAAGACAAACAGTAATGTTCTTCGGAAACAAACTAGAAGTGGAGATACACTATATTCTAATAATCGTCCGAACACTTTAGAAATTTACAATTGATACCGGCAGGCGAACCCTAATATCAGGTATATCCACCTTTGGTTTTGATCACCTCCTGCATCCTTTGAGGGAGGTTTCCGCCAATGTGCAGCAGCAGACATCAGATGAAATTTTTCTCCATTCCTCCATCAAAGCAGCACTACGTTCAGCGACAGATCGAGCCTTGGTGAGCCTTGATTTATTGTCCAGTGTAGCATTTTACGCTGATCAGTTGTCCAGTTCACGTGCTTTGTGCACCAAGCCAGAGGAGCTGACTTGTTTGTTGCTGTGCTTGCGTGCCGCTAGTCTTCCGTAGAAACCCGGTAAATGGAGTTCTTTTCGTACAGTATCAGCGCTGACATTGGCGCTCTGGAACTCATCACGGATTGTCTGTGGGGACTGCAGTCGGATTTTGCGTGCCAACAGTTTAACATCCTCCTGTCCGTCAGTCATTTTCGGCGTCAGCCCCCCCCCCCCCGGCAGTTTTCTTGCAGTAGTGATGCTAGAAGATCTCCATTTGTTGATCACATCGCCAAGCGTTGATTTTGGATGCTCCAGTTGAGCGGCAATGGCAGGTATGGACATGCCACTAATGTGACAGCCCACCTCTCGTAGTCACTGAATTCTCATGGTGTTGCCATAACCCCTGTATGCAGCTGCTACTATGAAATACTGCTTCCTACTACCTGCACACAGTTTTTTTTTGCTATTAGGAAACTGGAATGTTCCATAACTTCAATTAGCAATGGTGTTCGGTCAATTGTTGTTACGTAGTGTATTTTCGTATGGGTTCTCATGGACACGGCTTGGTTCTTTCGTCCCCACTGAAAAACACCGTAATCGTTAATTCTTACCTGAGGATTGTTTCGGACCAAGTATCGCCCTAGAAAGTGACAACATAGCTCGCCAGATGACAAGATAACGCCTAGTGTCATGGTAAACCAACAATACTTCCTAGAACACATCGAAGCATTCTATGTTCCTTCCCTAATTACGAATGGGGGGGGGGGCAGGGAAACTCTAATAAACATCTAGAAAAAATTACATGAAAGCAGCTGATAAAACCACAAGAAAGAACATACGAGGATATAAGAACATAAGATACTTTCATAACTCTGCTACTAGTATGTTCTTTCTTGTGGTCATATGAGCTGCTTTCATGTAATTTTTGTGTAGGTGTTTAACTTAGTCTTCCAGAAACCCTCGTATCTTCATTTGAATGCCATCACGCAGATTTCGGGGATCACATGGAACATAACATTAGGCGATCAGAGCTAGTGCTAGGCTTGTTACTAACCCCCGTTCTGGTTGTTATTCTGTCTAGTTAGTCCAGATTACCTTAGCATGCTTTTAGGGATAGCAGAGACAAAGATAAAACAGGTTATTTCGGGCAACAAATGCTAATAGGCAAGTTAGCCATAATATTTTCACGCATGAATTTGAGTGTACTCTCACGCACGCAATGCACGCACACATATTCCTGGGTTTCACAAGCACTTCAGTTAGTGATGCCCAGGAATGTGTGTAAGTGAAGTAAGTTTATCTCGTCTTGCAAACAAAAATGCTTCCACCCTCGATGATAAAAAAAAAATTATGAGAATAATTTCATGACCATTTATTATACTTCTATTTTTTTAATTTCCTATATTCAATTATTAGATAATGTTTATCTCTATTATAAATTAAAGTAAAACTTCTATTTTAAACACTTATTATTTCTTTCATATATGTTTTGAATATATTACAGAGTCCTTGGACCTCTGTTTGTGGTACAACGAATACTGAACTCCAAGAGTTATCTGAACATTCTAGATAATGTAATGGTTCTTACTTTGTGATTATAAGAAACTGACTATTGTCTTTCAGGAAGACAGTGCAACATGTCATAAGGCTGCTGCTGCTGCTGAAACTGCATGGTTTGTGAACATGAACGTCAACACACTTGACTGGCCTCCGCAGAACTCTGATTTCAACCCGACTGTTAATACCTGGTATTTAATAAAGCTTCGGCTGAGGTCAAGTGACGCCACCACCACACAACCGTCGACGGCCTCATTGCATGCATACAGGAAGAATGGTCTAAAATTCTCGTTGATCACTTTCGTATGCTTGTGGAAAGTATATCCCGTAAGATTGCTGCAGTCATCGCAGCCTTACATCTTATTAAGATGGGCTCTATTTGCAATTTATTCCTCACGCTATGGTGTCCGTTGACTTCTTTTCAAGCAGTGTATATAGTATGAAAACCGATCAATGAACAGCATATAGATATATACGTATCCTTGTGCTGTACTTTGTAAAGATAAAAAGCATAAACAAAATTTGAAGTGTTTGTCATTGCATGCTCTAGTTGGCATCCGTCTCCTGAAGGAAATCATCAGTTTTATTTCACTCTGTCATCTATCATTCAACATCCATGCTAGAATTTGTATATACTAGAATTTGTTCAATTAATGTGCGTGATATCCTAGCGGACGAGTTCCTCCAGCTCTTCAGTCAGTCATGTTATAGAAATGAGATTCAGATGAAGAAGTAATTGAATCTTCGATGATATTCTCACTTCCATCTTTAAAATTTGTTATAAGTTTATCAATGTATTCTTTATGATTTTCATTGATGTTGTTAAAGTATTCTTCAAAATCGTCCCTGTATGATTTAACGTATCTCCTTTCTTTACTTTTCTGTGATGTTTTAGTGGATCTATGCGAATGAATCATATTTAAGTAATCGAACTTAGACGCAGTCTAAAAAGTTTGGAGATCTAGCTTATGGGTCAGTAATGCAGATCCAATTTTCTCTAATTTTTTAAAGCTTTCATTAAAAAAATCTTTTTAATACCCATTGTGCAAAAATATTAACTTGTGATCAATTGTGATTTATCGTTTATGTTCTCTCTCTCTCGTTGTCTCTGTCTCGTCATAGTTTAAAATATTTTATACAAGATCATAAATTCTCGATATACCATTGCCATGTTTTCCACAGTATAAGTAAGTTTTGTAATTTTAGGGAATACAATATTATTCATTTGAGCAAAAATGGGCGTCCGCAGAGGGGCGGGGAACGATGCTATTATCCCCCATGGGATCTACTTGTGGTAAAAAAACCAAAAATTAAATAATTAAATAAAAATTTATTGATGTAATTATTTGACTCCAAGCTTTTCCCCGCCCCTGGAAAAGTTTCTGCCGATACCCATGCGACAAGGTATCTCGACACTTCGTTGAGTATGACCGACCTATTAGTGGCCACTGCAGTAAAAGGCATCAGAAAAATATAATATAAATTCCCAAACTTTAACTTGTTTCAACAATAATTAAAAATATAATAAAACTTAAAACTAATGTTGAATTTTTTAAAAATTTGAATATCACCCGATTTAGTTCTTTTTATCGGTGTGTAATTTTTGTTTTTATATTCTGTAGGAGGCTGGAAAAGACTTTTTGGATTCACACTTGCACTGAAGCGGTACTCATCTCTAATTTAAAATTAATTCGGTTATCTAATAGGAAAGTAAATAGAACAGTAATCAGGAATAATAAAATGTCATTAATTTGGTTATTGTTCCTTTAATGCTGTTGATTTCTGGATGGCAGATCTGAGTGAAATAAAATGACGCAGACAGAAATGAACTGGAGAAGTATAGATCATGGACAGGGGAGAGATTCTGGAAGGAGTGAAATCAATTGATAGAAAATGATAAAAAAACGATAGAGAGAGACGAATAACGACTGGTTCAGATAGCTGCAGAGCAGCAGAATTATTTGCAATAGAGAAGTCTTAACTTAGTCTTAAGTACCAAGTAAAACTAGGATGAAAATAAGATTACAGGTAATTACACTACTATTAGCAAGTCATGCTCTTCAATATTTCCCAAATTATATGCTGCGGAAGTGTTAATACCCCCTATTTATTCCCCTTCCTCCAAAACTTTCTTGGTTGCCACACCATAATTTGAAGTTAGAACCCAAAGAGAAAAGCGTAAAAAATCTCTCTCCAGGATGACATTTTCCCCTGTATCTCTTTCGGTCTATTAATGAGCAAAACCAACTGTGCGCGCTTGGGTGCGTACATAAATATTACATGATTATGCACGCAAAAACTCAAATACGTTGCTGTATTGCATGCACGAATCACAAGAAAGTGTCTATACTACACACTGACGAACGTATTGTAATGGATGACGGCCTGTAATTTTCAGGTAGAAATACGTGGCTTTGGAATAAATATTATCACTCGTTTCCGTTTGTTATCGTGTAAATTGAAGCAACTGTGTAATGTTACTCTGCAGTGCCAAGTCATGAATCTAATAATAGATTCATGACTTGGCAATATGCCATAGAAGGTTTAGTTTTTTACAATGTGGTTTTTGGTATGTTATTTCTGTGAAGAATGATCTCTTATCTCTACTTAATTATATGATTAGATCATTGCTATTTGTTGAGTAATTGAGCTTCGACGTAAGAAATAGGCCTAGCATATATACATTAATCTGTACGTGTGTCGTTCACAAATTCTTGCTTATAAACATGAAACCCTTAACTTATATTTCAAGTAACCTTGATTCAAATGACATAAAATCTGTGCTCAACAATATTGCAGATATCATCTCTAAGTGAAAATAACATTAAATTAAAATGGCCCTGTAATAATTTCTGAAAGAAAGAGGAGTCCACTGAAAAAAAATTGTTGCCCTGACATTCCAGGATTTTACATGGCTTAATAAATTATTCTCGCAATAATATCTGTGTACTAAAAGCAGGAATTATTGCAAATAAAAGCAGATACAACATAGACGCCATCTGGTGGTGACATAATACATTAAGCAGATGAAAATAATTTGATCCAATTGTGTAACTGTCATACATAATGATCACATTTTTATGCTTATCTCTACATAATAAAAATGATAAAGTGCGCTTGAGAAATTAAGAATGGCATATATGAAGCCGAAATTTTCCTCTCCAAAAATATTTCAACTTTGAAAACTAAGTTTATTAAAAAATTATTTATTACTCATATTATTATAGATATCATTTGAGATAGAATGCAATTCTGTCTTTCAGGATTCCATTTGTGCTTTCATGTTTCTGTTAGCAGTTTCTACTGCAAGATTTGATAATACACAAGAGAAAGTGATTCTATATAAATAACTTCTTTGCCTGTTATAACATCGATTACATCATATAATATATTTTCGAAGTATTTCTCAGAATACACAAAATAACTTCTCTTAAGTTTTCATATCACCATTATGATTATTGAACTTTTGAAATATTCTTTCTAAGTTATATGAAGGGCCAAAGGCTTCAATTCGGCGACATAACTTGTTTAAGTTAAGGGATATTACATCCCACATTGTTTCTTAGCCGAATAAGAAACTCAAAGAGTTTCATGCCGAATATAGAAATTATATAAAGTTCTGCGATTCCAAGCGTAAGCAAATACCTGGATACTGCAGCAACTGACCCTTTAGGTAGTGCAAGCTGAGGCAACTCATATCAAAGGTGGAGCAAGCTCCGATCACTATTCTTTATATTTACCCATAATGTGAACTTAACTCCTAGGAGCTGTATTATTGTTCTACATTATGAGAGAAGGTCACTACAGAGACCGGTTTCAACCTTATGAATAAATAAAGCCGTCTCTAGAAATTCGGACGATCCCTAGGCCACTCAATTGTGGGCAAAAGACCGTCCATTTCAGCGTTGGCTCCACTCAGTGATGGCCTTCCACCCACCACCACCACCACCACCACCGAGCAGAACCGCTCATATTTCGAAGAAAAGCATTCACCGACAAAGTCCCTCACCGGGCCGTGCCGAAAAACGCTTTCCCCGGAGACTCAAATTGCTCCCTTGAGGCAAAAACCCTAAGAGAGCGAACTCATAATAGCCCTCCCCACCGGTTTCAGCCTTTTTTGAGGTGTATTTAAGTAAAGACCTCTCTAAAAATTAGGACGATCCCTAGACCACTCAATAGTGGCCGAAAGACCGTCCAACTCAGCGTTGTTCCACTCAGTGACAGACTCACTCTGTCACCGAGAAGAACTTCTCAGCGTTGGCTCTACCCAGTGGCAGGCTCATCCCACCACCAACCAGAGCCATAATCTCAGCAGTGGCCCTACTCAGAGACAGGCGAAAACCAATCCCAAGCAGAGCCTCTCATATATCTATATCTATCTATCTAGCGTCCACCTCTTATCAGTGAGTAGGTAGACCTAGTTAATAATACCAACATAACATCATTGACCAGAAGGGTGAAGCAAGATGTTTTTATTCCCCGTTGTCTGATAGGGAGGATGAATTGAAGGAAAGATTTATGAGCTGAGAGCTCACCCTGGGCGGGGGGGGGCGGAGATTAGTCATTGTTGCAAGTACTTGGGATGACTTTTGACCTCTTGTATTTGAAGAGGTCAGTTTCTTCATAGTTTGCTGCCTGTTTAACTAGATCGTTGGGGTGTGTAGAGATCTTTGGGAAGAAATTTTCTGCTGTAGTTTGTAGGAAGGAGTAGATGTAAGGGATATTTGTATCTCTATGCAGTTGGACGTTCCTAACAAACCACAGTGCATCCAATATCATGCGCAAACACCTATTTTGCACTCTCGGTAGCCTGAGGATGTTGATGTTGGATGTGTGGCTCCAGGCTGGAGATGCATATGTCACCATGGGGCGGATCGCCAGTAGGTAAAGGAGCACTTTGATTCTGGTATTTAGTTTGCTTTTTCTATTTATTAGAGGGTAAAGTTGTGCGATGGTTTTAGATACTTTCGCGCATAAGGCTTTGATGTGTGGGTTGAACATTAATCTTTTGTCTAGAATTACTCCAAGATATTTTGTTTCTGTTTGCCAGGGGATTTTGGTGTTGAATAGATAAAGGTCCCCCATGGGAGTTGCCATTCTTCTGGTGAAAAGTATCTCTACACTCTTTTGGGGATTCACTTGTAATTTCCATTTAGAGAACCATTGTTCTAGTTGTAGCAGGATTTCTCGCAGTTTTTTAGTGACAAGATGTGTGGTCGTAGAGATCTTCAAGTACTGCTGTGTCATCCGCATAAAGTGCTAAGATGGATGACATTGGGTTGTGAGGGATGTCTGCCATATATATAGAGAATAAGATCGGTGCCAGTAGGGAACTTTGGGGAACTACCGCAGAGATCCGTCGCTGACTTGAAACTGTACCATTTATTTTGACTTGTATGTGTCTATCCTGGAGGTAAGATTTAATTAGGTGGACGATACTTGATGGTATGCCTGCTGAAATGAGTTTGTGTAGTAATCCAAAGTGACATATCTTGTCAAAAGCTTTCGCTATATCAAGGAAGACTGCTCCAGTGTGCTGGTGTCAATTGTAACAGGTGGTGATGTACTCAATTATCCTATGAATTTGTTGAGTAGTACTGTGATGTTGTCTAAAGCCAAATTGTTCCTTAGGAATGATATTTAACTCATTTACTGAGGCTTGGAGTTTAGAGAGGATGATTTTTTCGGCAATTTTGCCTAAGTTTGAGATTAGGCTGATGGGTCGATAGCTTTCAGGCAGGTGTGGATCTTTACCTGGTTTATGCATTGGGACCACATCTGAGACTTTCCAATAGCTGGGGAAATAGTTAAATCGGAACATGACGTTGATTATGGTGGTGAGATATACGAAAGTTCTTCGGGGCAGCAGTTTAATTATTCTATTTGATATGCCATCTGGGCCAGGGGATTTTTTATTCTTCAACTTCTTTAGAACTTTATAGATTTCAGCTGGTGAGGTGTTTGAAGGTATGTTGTTGCAGGTATCGGTGACTTTCAGTGCATGTCTGACATGGAGGTGGATTTTATAGACATGCTTGAAATCCAAGTTGCCGTATGTTAATAACATGTTAATAATACCAAGTCCTTATCCTTATAAGGACTGGCTTAAAGGGGCGAAGCAAGAATGCTTTTCATCTTCCTCGTTATCTGTAGAGGACACTGTAGGGATAAGGTGTTATTGAGCTATTAAAGCTCTGATCATGGCAGGAGGGTAACAGCAATAGCCGAGCCTCAGTTAGAGCTTCACTGGCTACAGCATTGCCATCCATTACCCTCCAAGGATATTGATATCAATAATACCAAGTTTGTAGCGAACAGAACTTACATCTCTTCTATGAGAATTGCCAAGAGGTGTCTTAATAAATTTCTAATTATATGAAGAGCCAAAGGCTTCAATTGGCGACATAACTTATTTAAATTAAAGAGATATTACATCCCATATTGTTTCTTATCGAAGTTTGTGATCGAAGCTTACTTCACCTTTGATATGAGTTGTCTCAGCTTTCACTACCTAAAGGGTCAGTTGCTGCAGTATCCAGGTGTTTGCTTACGCTTGGAATCGCAGAACTTTATATAGTTTCTATATTCGGCATGAAACTCTTTGAGTTTCTTATTCGGCTAAGAAACAATATGGGATGTAATATCCCTTTAACTTAAATAAATTCTTTCTAAGGTTTTTAAGCGGTCTACAAAATCTTTT